>NC_072734.1:28207292-28507292 GCF_026930045.1 Uloborus diversus | reverse complement strand
GATTTTCTCCAGCCGAATTAAAAATGGAATTGCTGACATTTGAGCTCCATTTATGAAAAAACATGTCACTGGTTTTAAACATTTCCAAAAGTTGTTTTTGGACCTCTTCAAATTCCTTAATGTTTGAGGCTCCTGATACCACATCATCCATATAGAAATCACTTAGAGTTACAGCAGACGCAAGAGGAAATTTTGATGCTTCATCATATGCAAGTTGTTGAAGTGTTCTAATAGCTAAATAAGGGGCACTTGATGTCCCGTATGTTACAGTCTTTAACTTAAATGTGAGAACAGGGTCTTCTGCCGTCTTTTTCCACAAAATTCTTTGGAGATTTTGCTGAGATGGATGAATTCCAATTTGCCTGTACATCTTCTTAATATCGGCTATGAATGCGTACTTATGTTTGCGAAATCTGACCATTATGTCAAAAATATCTTCTCGGACGTCACCTTTCAATAAAATATCGTTAAGGGATTTTCCAGAAGTTGTTGCGGCCGATGCGTTGAAGACGACACGTAATGGAGTTGTCTGATTTTCTGGTTTATATACTCCGTGATGCGGCAGATAATAAGATTTTTCTTTGATATCTTCATCTGAGATAACTTCCATGTGATTTAGATCTTCGTATTCTTGCATGAAGTTTTGATATAATTGCATCATTGTTGGTTTGTTTTTCAATTGCTTCCAAAGGCTTTCAAGTCTTCGTTCTGCATTTGCTCTGGAATCTCCTAAGCAGGAAGATTCTTCTTTAAGAGGCATAGATACAATGAATCTACCGTCATTATCTCGATTATACGTTGACGTAAAATATTCTTCGCAAAATTTCGCTTCATCGCTAATGATGCGTTTATCGTCTTCCACGTTTTCAATGTCCCAAAATTTCTGAATACTTTGTTCAAGAGAGTCCAAACCTTTAACAAAACCACAAAATTTAAATTCGGATGCGCTTGTACTTGTTCCAGTAGCTATATAGCCAAAAACTGTCTCTTGAAATCTTAAATCCGGTGAAGGGGTTCGAAATTGTCCAGTTTTTATGATTTCCCAAAACAACTCTGCGCCAATCAATAAATCAATTTTATTTGGAGTGCCAAAACCCGGGTCTGCTAGGATTACACCTGAAGGCAATGTCATATTTTTTGTACTTATGACATAGGATGGGATGACATCAGTAATTCTTGAAAGAATTAATAAATCTAATTTTCTATTAAAAGTGCGATTTTCATTCGAAATTACTGCTTTTATTTTTGAAAATAGTTTCACTGAACTACCATTGATGCCCGAAACGGACGCGTGAAACCTTTCTTTCCTTAAATTCAATAAATCAGCGAATGCAGCTGTGGTGAAGCTGCTTTGGGAACCACAATCTAGGAGAGCACGTTCAATAACTGGATTTCCAGAAGCATCTAAAACTGAAACAAGTGCAGTTGACAAAATCACATTTCGCTCTGCTGAGGGAGTATAGCCAGCGAAAGTCCTAACGTCTTAGACAGCGGGAGAACCATTGTCAGGGGCATTGTCTGGGAACTGCAATTTTTCAATTGTATCCAAAGACTGGAGAGGGGGTGTGGGTTTCGTAGTCTCTCTGACTTTGTGCAATAAGCTGTTATGCCTTTTCCCACAAGTAAAACAGAAATGTTTGGATTTACATGAATTAAGTTGATGCTGATAGCTTAGACAGTTAGTACATAAATTATGTCTCTTTACTGTGTTCCATCTTTCTTGAACATTAAACTGTAAAAACTGCTTACATTTAAATATTGCATGATCGGGAGATGAACATAAAATGCACAAATTTTTATCACTATTTATCATTAACGATTTTGGGTTAAATTTTTGTTCTGACGCATTTTTTGAGGTTTTATGATAAACATTCCTCGATACATTGTCCAAAACTTGACACCTTTTTTCTAAAAATGATAGAAGTTCTTCCAATTTCGGAACTTCTTTGGAGCTTGCGTTTAGCTCAAATTGCTTGCGAGATTCTATGTCTAGTTTTTCTAAGATGATATTTATCAATAAAATATCACTTAAATGATTTCTCTCATATTTGAGAACTTTAAGGGCACGAATATTTTTATTAATAGTGTCAATTAGATGTCTAAGTTCTTTAGTAGATTGTTGCTGAATTTTAGAATACTTAAGAATAGAATTTACGTGTGTTTCTACAATTATTCTTTCGTTTTCATATCTTTCTTCTAAAGCTTTAAATAATGAGTCGTAAGTGTCTTCTGCTGACATTAAATGTTTTGCTTCACCGACTAAGCAAGATTGTAAATATTGAAGTTTGTGTACATCTGATAATTGGTTGTTACTATTAATTATACTATTGAATTGCATTTTAAAATTGTTCCATTCTTCAATTTTACCTGCGAACTTTGAAATCGAAAGTTCCGGTAATCTAACTAATGCATTGTTTTTACTTTCATTGGTAGAATTATTTTCTTCATGCGTTGAAAGAAATGTATAAATTCTTACCTCTAATTCTTCTGTTTTCGATTCTAATTCATCGAGATCCTTTTCAATTGGAGGCAAATCTTCATCTTTTTCAATTAGCTGATAATACTGAGAACGCAGTTCTGAAGCACTTTCTTGAATTCTTTTCAAGGCTTTAAGTTTAATATCCAGTTCAATTTTTGAAAATGTCCATTCTTTGTCCTCGAAGAATAGTCCTAATTTAGTTACTTGCGTTTCTAGTGCGCCCTTTTGGCGGTTTAAGGCAGTTATTTTCGCCATTTTCTACTGAGAACAACTGTTTTGAAGTTCTGTAATGCGATGCAAATAATCAATGTTCTGCTGCGAAGACGGACCAATTTGTTCGATAGCTGCGATAGCGGACTGTATTTTTATGCGGAAAGGTGCTGGTAGATGCGGGGTTGTTCATATTTCTGCGATGTGATGAAATTTATGCGATATAATGAATAAAATAAGACAACTGACCACACATCATCCTTGTTCCACCATTTATTGCGACTTCTATTCTATTCTATTCTAGAGTCACAACTGACTTCAACTGTATTTATGTCGAGGACTGCATACTAAGTGCCTTGCCTCCATTATTTTATATACCGATAGATGGCAGCACCATCACCGGATCGAACAGTTAGTGAGAATTTTGAACTAGTCCAGGAGCTAATAGCTACCTAGTACTAGCACCCCCAGAGGTATCGTTTCACTTGGTGTGGCGTAAACAATGGTTCGGTTCACTCGGTTTGGTTTCGGTTTCGGTCACTCGTCTGGTTTGCGCTAATTCTATATTAGCTACCAGTTTGTTTGGCACTCTTGGCTTCCTTAAGAGGTTTTCCATCTCCAGCTCAGTCACTTTCCTATGCCGGGCTGATGAGTGCTAATAAGCACGAAACTGCAGTCCTCGGCTGGAAATGACTGAGCTGGCGGTGTATTTCAGGTATTTCTGCCTTAGCCCTGGCTATAGGGCGGTAACTTACTGAACATGTCGATTGTTGTTTCCCTACCTTTCTGTAGAGAAAATTAAAGATGACTTTCACTATCGATGGCTTTGCGAGTGGCGACCGCTGATATTGATCTTTTAGTGAGTTGTAGCAATCAGATGCTCCAATATTTGCAGGTTTCAAATTCTTCTTAAATCAAAATTGTAGTCTCAAGTCTTAAAAAATGTCAACTATCAATCAACGTAACAAACATTTATTAACACATAAAACATAGAATTCTAACCATAAGTATGGTTCTTCTTGCTGGAATTAGGGCCAGCGGCTCCCTTCGTGATTCAAAATCAAGTCAAATCTGAACTGAGACTCTTTCAAGTTAAACTTGGGTTTGCCATAAAAATGGTGAGATTTTAAATGACCAAAAGAATTTAAAAAACGAAATTTAACAGTTTTTGTGTTTTGTTTCTAATACTAACACTAACACATTAATTAAAATAAAACGGGTACTTCTCCGTTGGTGGGGGGGGGGGGGGGGGGAGATACTTCACTTGGTACAATTTTTATTTTTGCAATTTGAATCTTTTTTTATCGCAATGGGGTCGTTTCCAAAATTTTAAAAGATTTTTTTCTGAAAGAGCATGCTTAAAAACATAGGATCTGACCATTTTTTAAATAATTTGTTTAAGTTTAATACTTTTAAAAAATTACTTAAATCGGTGCGCTTTCATTATTTACGCTTCTGTCGTGTGACATCACAAATGATGAAATGCCATTGAGTGTTGCCATTCACAGAGCAAAATATTTAATTCGCATCTTTACTCACGATAGGTAGTATATGGCAAGTATATGGCATCTTTTACTCGAAAGGCAACGATATGGTTGATAGCAAGCGTAGTGCGCAATATTTAATTTGCTTCTTGATTATCATAACGTGGAAACGTGGTAGAAAGATGCGCCAAATTGCATTATTTGTAACGTCATAAACACCACGCCTTGTTTTCAAAATCGGACATTAAAAAAAGTATTAAAAAATAACTCTTGGGAAAATTAAAGTATTTTCTGGGTCCATGTATTATTTTTTTTTTTTTTTTTACTCATTCTATCAATTTCAGTGAATAAAAGTAGTACTTTTGACTGAAGGAAACCACCCCATTGCAAACTTAAAATTCCGTAGTTAGTGACGGTCAACAACTTTAATTTTTAAATTCTATGGTTGCGATATACTTGCAGATATCAATCACCAATCGCTTTAAGCAATTTTTCTATTGTCACCAATGTAGAAAGTAAACCGTCGACAAATCACCTTTAACGGTCAAGTACCATACAATGCTTTCACTCTAAATTTGTATATGATTGTGTTTATTTGTATTATAGTTACTGAAGCTGTTTGGAAGTTTCTTTAAATTCAATTAACGTTTTTTTCTTTCCATTTTACTTTCAGTTGAGGTAACTGTTAAAGGAAAGGTAAGCTGAATAAAACTGTTTTTAGGTTAAACTAAAAGATTAAATAATTTAAGAAAAAATTAATAACTCTTGTTTATTTTAGGTTGACAAATGCACTGGAATGGTAATGAATATTTCTGATTTAAAGAAAATTATGCAGGTATTAAAAATAAGAGTTTTTTTTTTTCTTCAAGTTAAATAATAAAGAAGAAATCAACAGTAGGGTAGACTGGGGCACGTTTACGCATGGGGCACGTTTACACAGTGCCTTTTTTCAAAACGAATTATAAATAGAGAGCCAAGAGTCATAACAGATTCATGCTGCTCTCTAGCCGTGGGTCTCGCTCTAGCACATGTTCGCATAAGTTTTTGAGCATTAGTCTAGCTTCGGTATAGCATGCAGAAATAATAATCTGTTTTTCACCAAATTGAGTGAGTTTTATGTTGAACGTTTTGAAGCTTATTGTGAATAAAAATAATACTTAGTTAAGAAAGAACAAATACATAAATATTAGCAGAATTTTATCCTTTTTTTTTTTTTTTTTTTTTTTTGAGAATTGTACTTGTATGAACTGAAATGATGTTATTATTATTTTTCTTTTTTTTCACGTTAAAAATAAATCCAAACTTGGCGACGGGGCAAGTTTACGCGTTGACGTCGAAGCACCTTTCCCCACGTTCTTACGGTGTCTTACTTCCAAACGTGCCCTGACGGTTTTTTTGTCCTTTTGAGTGCATTATGAAAAGTGCTTGGTATTTTTTTAAAAATGTTATTTTTTTAATTGAGTTACGGATTCGTATCTTATAGGTTACAATCATTTAGTACTGTCTTCATGCCCATTCAGCTTTTACTTCGTACACTATTCAGTCTGTAACAAATTTGCTTTATTTTAACGATTGTAAGACGTTATGTTCGAAACACTAACAGAACAACGTTAGCTGTCAAAATAAGTATGCGTAAACGTGCCCCGTGTCCGGGGCAAGTTTACGCAACCGACTTGGACTCAAAAATATTTTTTTAACGGTTGAAAACACAAACTGAGCAACAACTGAATATACCAATTGTGACTCCATTAACTGCTTCATAAAACCGCAATGTCTAAAATTTCTTACGTTAAAACATGAAAATTAGAAAATTCATTGAAAAAAATCCGCGTAAACGTGCCCCGGTCTACTCTATTCAGTACATCTGCTCTAAAGCTTAAATCTGTTATCTACATTAGATGAGTTCAACTGTTTCAACTTTTTCTTCTTCTTTTTTTGTAGGATACAATATTAGATGTTCTGGATCATAAGAACTTAGATCAAGATGTTCCATTCTTCAAAGATACAGTGAGGTACGGAAAAAAAAGGAAAAAAAAAACTATTTCCTTGACTGAATTTTGCATACTTCATTCCTGAACATTTCATCGAACTAAGTTATTTTATTTCCATAAATTCAACCTATAGTCCAGTCAATAGGTAGAAAAAAACGGGCTTACCTTACAAAAAATGGGGTCAAAGATTTTATTTTTTAAATTTGTGTATACTAGTGCCAATATGAAAAAACCAAGTTATCCAACACGAAAGACCTCGGGAGAAGTTTTGGGGGCCGAAAACCCCCAAAAATTTGTGACTTTTTGTAGTATTTTCAAAATATCTCAAAAATGGTTAAAATTACAAAAAAACTTCCAATGCAAGTGTTAAAGGGAATTAAATTTCCTTCAACTTTTGTCATTACAACATTTTTGTAGCATGAAAAGCAAGCGAGTTACAGCTTCTTGAAAGTCACACTTTTTCTGAACCCCCCAGCGAAGTGCGTGAAAGCGCATCGGATAACGGAGGAAAAAAGGAGAAACGCCGGCAGTCTGACCTTGAAAATCATTTGTCTTTCACAGTTGAGGGTAAATGCCTCCGTTCCCTTTAACTTAAACAAAACACTCCCATTCCATCCCCCCCCCCCTTTTTTTCTCCAAATGAGATGAATCGACTCAATAGCTACTCATGTTGGTCACTTCAGGGTTTGAGCGAGAGTATGTTTTATCAATTTGTGTGTTCTGTATTATAATTTTTTTCCCTAGAAATGATTAAGCCTGACCAAGGTGTTTTTTTTTAATTGTTATAATTATTATTTGCGAAATCAGTTTCCATTAATGCGAAATAAAGATTGAAGGAGAAGGGAATAGAAAATCTTTAAAGATGCAGTGCAAAACGGCAAAATGAAGAACATCAGCGTTTTTTGAAATTCTTAAAAGAAGTGACAATTCACACTGCCTGTCACAAATGCTATATCAATGAGCAATCAATCTCTTCCCTTGAAGTAATGGTTGAACCTTACATGTTAACTAAATTCCTCAAGAAAGATTACTGGCAAATTATAACAACAAGAATTGTCTTATTCAACTTCTTGAGACATATTTCGAAGAGTGGCATTGAAGTCAGGCAGACTCAAGATGATGCCGACTTACTTACTCCCCTCAAAGGCAAAAGAAATTGAAAAGGTTGTTATAGTGGGCGAGAGGATATAGATCTGTTGGTGCTGATGACAGCTTTAGGACAGCCTTTCAGCAACTTGTTCTTTTTAAAACCTGGAAGAGGGAATGCTTGTGATTTATTTTTTTTCCCACTATATCTTTTAAGTTTGACCCCAGCAATATTCTTTTCATTTTCATCCATGCGTTTAGTGGGTGTGATACGATTTCGGCAATCTTTGGCTGAGGCAAAATTAAGTTGTACAAAATAGTCAAAAAAAAAAAAAAAAAAACTCCTGAAATTAAGGAAGCTATTGAAGTATTTATGAACCCAATCTGTCATCATGATGCCTTAGTTGCAGCTGGAGAAAACCTTTTACAAATATTATACACAGGTGACGTAAAGTATTTGAACCTATCTTTGGATACTTTGCAATTTAATCTTTTTATGAAACTAGTATACAGGGCTAAGATAAATCTTGCAGGGCTACCTCCAATGTGCGGGGAGGGGGGGAGGATGCTGGACGTTATCACTCATATTGGTTCTACCACCAAATTCAAAGTTGGTTGGGCAACATAATTGAACCAGAGAAATGGGGTTGGGAACGCAGAAAGCAAGGTCTAATGCATGTTGACACGAAAAGAGATTCAGTTACTCAGAATCTTTTGAAGATTGTGCCTTGTACCTGCAAGAAAAATTGTACTGGAGCCTGTTCTTGTCACAAGGCAGGTTTAAAATGCTCCAGCACGTGCAAACACTGCAGTGGCACAAATTGTGAAAATGTTGCAGAAATTTCATCTTTGGATGAGACTGCTGAAGAAGATGATTTGTTCCAGGAGCTTTTGGAATTACTGCAACAAGGAGATGAACAATTAAAGGACCACAGCTTCTTTCTACCCCCTACAGATTCTGAACCGGGAGAACCTGGACCTTCAAAACGGCTTCGAAAAAGATACACAGCGTATTCTGTTGTCCTTTCTCTATTTGCTTTAAGGTCGAAAGAATCTCTCTGTAATTTAGATCTGTATTATTCTGTCTGTAATTAATCTGTATTAAGCTTCTACATCTTGATTTTCATTTTGAAAGTTAATTCTTTTGGGTTTTTCATGCCTCAAAAAGTCAGTTTCTGCAGAATTTTTTCGAAGTTTTCATTACGTATTACTATTGTACCTTTATTTACGCATTATTATATTTATTGTTTGCTTATTATCACCCTAATATTTATTCATTCACATTTATATTCGAATATTGCATTTTCGATTGTAATAGAATAGATGATACGAATTATGTGCTTTAAATGAATGAGAAGATTATGTAATTCAATTACAAACTGCAATATAAATCATATATTTTTGGAGTCTGACTGAAGACTACCTCTGTCAAACTAGAAATATTAGTTCGTGAGCGGTGGGGGAGGGTTTATTATTATTATTATTGTATCAGAGCATAGGATGCATGACTGTGTTGATTATTTGCTTATTAGCTGCCTAATATTCATTCCTTCACATTAATATTTAAAAATCGCATCTCTGTTTGCAATAATTAGACTAGAATGTACGAATTATATCCCTCAAATGAACGTATATATTGTGTAATCCAGTTACAAACAGCAATATATCATCTGTTATTGGAGTCTGATGAAGACTACCTTTGTCAGATCAGAAAAGTTAGTTCGTGAGCAGTGGGAAAGGGTTTTTTTTTTTTTTTTTTTATTATTGCATCGTCGTATGTGCTTTAAATGAATGTGTATATATGTATTTCAGTTTCATAATACATCGTTTGTTTTTGGAGTCTAGTGGGAACTAATTTGTCAGCCAGAATTGCTACTCTGTGTCCAGGGGGGGGGGGGCAAGAAACTCAAACTACTCTAACTGTCAATAAATTCTTTGAAACTAAAGTTTCTATTCAAGTTCTAATAGTTATGACGCCTTGCTTTCGGTGCGAAAGCTTTTTTTTTTCGGAGTGGAGGAAAACTGCCTATTTTCAAAGAGCTATAGCAAGCTTGTTATTTGTGCTACAAAAAAGTTGTAAATGCAAAAGTTGTAGGAAATTTTATGTTCTTTAAACTTTACATTTAAAACTTTTTTCTAAGTTGAACCATTTCGGAGATATTTTGGAAAAAACAAAAAAAGTCATAAATTTTTGTGGTTTTTCGGCCCCCAAAAGTTCTCCCGGGGTCTTTCGTGTTGGATAACTTGGTTTTTCCATGTCGGCACCAATATGTACAAATTAAAAAAATAAAATCTTTGACCCCATTTTTTGCAAGGTAAAATGTATCTATTGACTGGACTACTATTATCCGATTCAAACATCAAAACCACTAAATTTATTAATCTACGAAGTCTTGTAATATGTAGTCTGTCGAAAAATATCGCAGCTTTATACAATTAAATGTACCCATTAGCCACTTTTGCATTTTGCTTCATCTAAAGCCGGCAGAACTTTTTTGGTTCGTATTATTAGTTTTTCGAGCAGTAATATTTATCATTACCTACATATACAGCGTCTCACCTTATAACCTGCAAAACTTCTATTTTCACAGCCGTTAGTCCTAGATACATATTTTTCCAATTGCAACTAGTATGTTGTGGCCATCACGAAACTTTCTTCTATATTTTTCCTTTTTCTGATCCCTCCCCATGCTTGACGAGGAAGCAATATTCCTAACAAAAACAAAATTACACATGCAAAAACTTGACGACCATCCCAATGTCTGAATTATTGTAAAAACAAAACAAAGAGCGAAAATTGAAAGTTACTTTAAAAGCTTAACTTGAATTAATTACAAATATTTTATTTATTAACAAACATAAGATGGCAACAGTTAAAAATTTTAAATCATTGAGATAATATTTCCTATCATTTCCATACAATTAAAATCACGAGAAATACGCAGACGACAATCTATTACGATTTATCTTTCTTATTGTTGCATTAATAAAAATATTTTCATTCGCAAAAAAAAAAGAAAATCAACACCTCTTGGAGCGATCGGCGTCAAAATCGAACCAAAGCCTGTTTACATATGGATTCACATATATTCCAAATTTCAACCAGAACGTAGCATTACTTCTTGAGATAGGGTACTCAAAATGGAAAAAAAGAACGGGTGATTGCGCTACCTCCTTTTTAGCTGTTGACACAAAAATAAAATCAGTTCTTATACCCACTAAGGGTTACTTGCCGATAAATTTTTCTTTCATTCCGTTCATTATTTCTTGAGATACAGCAGTCACAATTGACGACAAAAAACGTTCTATAGCTCAACCCCCGTTTGAGTTATTGACACCAAAATTGAATCAGCACCTGTTCCTGTTAATACCAACATATGGACCAAATTTTGTTTGATTCCGCCAGTTACTTCCTGAGGAATAGCAAGCACGCGTAACTCGAAAAACGTCCCATTGCTCCACCCCCCTTGGAGGAATTCGCGCCAAAAACTAATGGGCACAAGTTCACATAGGGGCACATATGTGTACTAAATTTCGTTCGATTTCATGCGATAGTTTTTGTTGTAGAGCGGCCACAAAAAACTGGTCACACACAGACGTGACACACATACATACACACACACACACACATACATACATACACACACACATACACACACACATACACACACACACACACAGAGACAGACAGACATTTTCCAAAAATGGTCGAAATGGACTCAGCACACCTCAAAACGTTCGAATCCGTCAAAATTCGAAATTCGAAAATTCGCACGAATCCAATACTTTCTTCTATATATTAGATATAGAAGAAAGTAAAAATGGTCATAATAAGACTTAAGAAATTAAAAGTTTGAAGTGAAAAAAAAAAAGAAAAAATAGTGGGAAAGTATGAAATTAACTTTTTGCATGGCCTCTAGTCCTTATGATGGGGTTGTTTCCTTCAGTCAAAAGTAGTACTTTTAGTCACTGAAATTGATAGAATAAGCAAAAAAAAAAAAAAAAGAGCATAGACCCAGAAAATGCTTTCATTTTCCCAAGTTATTTTTTAATTATTTTTTTTAAATGACCGATTCTTCAAACAAGGCATGGTCTTTATGACGTCGCAAATGATGCACTATGGCGCATCTTTACCGCATTTCCACGTTATAATAATCAAGAAGCGAATTAAAATTGCGCTCTACGCGTGCTATCAACCATATCGTTGCCAATACACGTGAGTAAAGATGCGAATTAAATATTTTGGACCGTGAATGGCAACAGTGAATGGCATTTCATCATTTGTGATGTCATCGGCAGAAGCGCTAAACGATGAAAGAGCACCGATTTAAGTAATTTTTTAAAAATACTAAACTTAATGAAATTATTTTAAAAATGGTCAGATTCTATGTTTTTAAGCATGCTCTTTATGAAAAAAATACTTTTAAAATTTAGGAAACGACTCCATTATGTTTAGGGTAATACTCCCCGTTGAAAAATAATCCCAACACATAAAATTTGAATCGTTTGCGAACAATATTCAAGGAGATATTCGAGTTCAAAATTCTGGCGTACTGAGTAAGAAGCAGTGTTGCCAGATGGTCAAATCCAGATTTCCCCAATTCCCTTCCAACTTTTCCCCAAAAAGCGATGTTTTCTACCAAAATTCCCCAAATGCAAAAATTATTTTTCCACTAATATTTTCATAAAATGAATAGACTTCCTCTAATATTTTTGTCTCTTGAAAAAAATATTTTTCCCCCAAATAGCCAAATTTTCTTATAAAATTCCCCAACTTTTTTTTTTCTTCACATTTTCGCTTTTTTTTTTTTTTGTCTTCTTTATCTTTACCTTTCTTTATCTTTACTAATAATAAAGCCGAAAGTCTCTCTGTCCGGATCTCTTTCTGTCTGTCAGGATCTCTAACGCGCATATAGTGACAAGACCGTTCGGCTGATTTTCGTGAAATTTGGCAAAGCATTAGTTTGTAGTATGGGGGTGTGCACCTTTAAGCGATTTTTTTTTTAAATTTGATTTTGTTCTTTTTCTATTCCAATTTTAAGAATATTTTCCCAAGCAAAATTATCATAAGATGGACGAGTAAATTACCAAGTTATCATAACGTGGAATCGTAACGTGAGCAAGTCAATTTTCGAGAAATTCATCATGCATTATTTGTAAATATACAGGGGGACCAAAAGACCTTTTAATTTTCTACTACGGGCAAAGCCGTACGAGTGCCACTAGTCATAAATACAAGCGCCTGACTAGGAGATAAGAAATAACCAAATATTTTTTTTTTCTACTCGCATTTACTACTCTGCTTCTGTATGTATATTTAAACTATGATTTTTGTATATATTTATCCAAGAACACTCTTCATCACACTTATTTTTACCTGTTTCACGTATCAACTAGTTACTCACGCAGAACATTAATGCGAATTCCATAGCATAATGTTCCACATAATGCGAAATGCGAATTCCATAAAGTTGAGCAAAGCTAACCCAACGCTGTTTGATACAATGTTCTCACTACTTCTTGACGCGAATTTAAATACGAAAAAAAAATCTTTTTTTCCCGAGGGTTTTTTTCCCCCATGTTTTCCCCAAGGAAAATATTTTTCCCCAAAGAGTTCCCCTCAAAACCCATTTCCCCAATATTTCCCCAGAGAGCACCAGATTTCCCCAAAATGGGGAAATTTCCCCCAATCTGGCAACACTGGAGCCGATCGACGGTGATGGTGCGGAGGGTGGCGGTGGGAAAATAAAATGATAGGACGCCAAAAAGAGTTAAATGAAAGCAATAAGCAATCGTGATTGCTCAATAAAGTAAATTCTTTCTCGGTTAAACATTTTTCATTTCGTTCTACTATAATATATTCAAGAAAATATTTTGCATACTGTCTATTCCATTTAAATGCTGCTGTAAAATATGGTTAGTTAAATTAATTTAAGATTAAAATAAATAAAAAAATTATATTAATTTGAATTTTTGGCATCTTGAATTCATATTATGTTTTTCGCAATCACGAGCGTGTGTGTGTATGAATGTGCGTGTCTGTTTGTGTAGGCGCATGTGTGTGTGTTTGTATAGGCACATGTGTGTGGGTGCGTGTGTGTGAGTGTATGTATGCATGTGTGTGAGTGTTGTGTATGCGCGTGTGCGTGTTCGTGTGTGTATGTAGACACGTGTGTTTGTGTCTGTGTGCAGGCATGAGTGTGTGTATGTGTAGGTGTGTGTGTGTGTGTAGGTATGTGTATGTATGCGTGTGTGTGTAGGATATGGACACAACCTGGACACGGTTTTCGCAAGAGGAGCAGTATCGTGAGGAGCCGGTCGACGGTGGTGCTGCAGAGGGTGCTGTCGGGAAAATAAAATCATCGTAACGCCGAAAACAGTCAAATGAGAACAATAAGCAATCGTGATTGCTCAAAAAAACCCCATATTCTCACAAATTCACACAAAACAATAAAATTTTATCCAAGTTTGTTAATCCAGAGTTTTCTTGTGGCTTTCACCATTTCTCAATCAACTCATATTTGAAATGGAAATAAGGAAAACTAACATTATTTTGAGAAGCTCGAGAATAATACTAAGGGACGAATTAATTTCTGTACCTGAAAGGAAACTAAGACACATCGATTGCGTTGATAAATACTCAGAAGAAACTGCCTGTGTTTACGTCAACAGACACACGTGGAACGCAATGTGGCACAATGTTTTAGTTTTTTCGGCAGTTTTGTAAATCACCGCAAGGTAGCGTATTCGAGCGCTAGAGTTGCGAATTGTTTTGCATTTGTAGCCGAGTTATTTTTCTCAAATTGCCGAATCGGTTAATTTTAAATTTTTATGTTTCGTATTTTTCTCATTTTTGCGTTATGATTTAATTATGTCACGCCATGCAAATCATCAACAACATTCCTACGGATATATGGTGGTAGTTTTCTTTTCAATTGAGATCTACCATTATTTCTCTTTACTTACCGAATTTTGTAATCTTTCTACCCAGTGGTTGGAAGTAGCGCGCTACAAGTAGCGACGCTACTGTAGTAGCTACATTTTTGAGTAGTTTGTAGTGTAGCGTACTACTTTTTAAAAAAAAGTAGTGTAGTGAGTAGTTAACTACAAAAAAATAGTAGTTTGTAGCGATTTCTGGAAACTAATTTTAAATAAACTGAAAAAAAAAAGAATAAAGAAACAAATCAAGGTTTAAATGAATTCAATGACTGGTGCAAATTTTACACAAGTACATCAGCGGATGCAATGAGGAATAAGACTCATAAAAATACGAGCTGACCTCAGGCATTTCATTTTGACGCCATACGTTCTATCTGTTCGACGCCATTAGTTTGTTTGCCGTCGTAATTTTCATATTTCACCAATATTTATATTGAAAAAAGCACTTATTTTCGCGAAAATGAAGATATCGGTGATTTCGCGAGTTGAAACTTTTTTGAATTTTATATGAACAGACTGAAGATTAAAAAACAAAAATATTTTAGCGAGGCTTAAATTTTCGACAGTATTCACCAAATAAAAAGAAGCTACTGAAACTGTTATAGAAAAGGATGAAATTGAACTGTTCTGGAGGACTAACAATAAACGCGAGCATTACAGCATGTATGAGAGTATGATAATGGACATTTTTCTTAGTGTCTTCTGATGAGCTAATTTATCAATCTTTTTTTGTTCAATCCTCTTACGGTATGTTTGTGTATTAGGGTGTCCCCCCCCCCCCAAAAAAAATCGGAAGTTGATTTTTCAAGTCGCACACTCTCTTATATTTTATCCTTTTATGTAAAAAAAAAAAAAAAAAAAAATCATGTAATTTGAACAACAGCAACAAGTGCCGATTATGTCTAAAAGTGTGAACCAGCACTTGTGTAGTGCTAGGCCAAATTAAAATAAAATGTTTTTTTAGAAACTCAAAATTTCTGTTGATAAAACGTTGCTCCTATACCCCACATATGCACCACAAAAATATTTATTCAAATCAAAAGCCATTTAGATGTCCAACACGTGGCCTAACATTTATAATTTTCTTCAAAAAATTAAGTTTTTGATACATATTTTCAGATATGTAAGATTTTACGAAATTATTAAGCTGAAAAATATAAACAGTAAAGTAGAAAAGTAGGTAATTAGCGTTAAATAGAAATTTTTGTTTTCCTGCAATTTTTAAGTCTCCCACATAGTACTCTAAGATATGGATTTTTTCCAGGTTGAGTTAAATTTTTCATTTAAAATATATTATTTTTTTATTATTCGTTTGTAATTGTTGATCTGTAAATGTATTCGCCAGTAATTTTTGAACTTGATATTCTATTTAAATTTATATGTAATTTTTTGAAAGATAACTGAAAAAAAAAAATCAATTTTTTAAATAAAATTATAAATATTAGGTCAAGTGTGGCATATCTAAACGTTTTTTAATTTGAATAAATGTTCTTGTGGTACATGTGGGTGTTGGGTTCAGGGGCAACGTTTTATCAACAGAAATTTCGAGTTACTAAAAAAAGGTCTTTTTTTTTCGATTTTTCCTAGCATACGAGTACTGTTTTACACTTTCAGGTGCAAGTCGGCACAGGTTGCCGTTGTGCAAATTATATGAAACTTTTTTTACGATTGTTTTGACACAAGAGGAAAAATACAAGAGTGTATGCGACTTGAAAAATTGACTTTCATTTTTTGAGGAACAACCTATTGTGTTTGCTTTGTATTTACTTATTTTTTGGAAAGTAGCGAAGTAGCGACTACATTTCAAAAGTAGTTTGTAGTTGCTACATTTTGAAAAAAGTAGTTGTAGTAGTAGTTAACTACATTTGTAACAAAGTAGTTGTAGTTCGCTACAAAAAAAAATGTAGTTTTTCCAACCACTGTTTCTACCATTTTATTCCACTCATGATAAAAAATAAAAATGGTTTAACTGACATGCGAAATCTTGCCAAGGGTTCTTTGCTCGCACAATATTAAAACTATAACCCTAAACAAATTTGGCGAGAACCTTTCAGCCGAGAATGTAAGCAACAAAGTAAATTCTTTCTGGGTTAAACATTTTTCATTTCGTTCTACGATAATCTATTCAAGAAAATATTTTCCATACTGTCCGTTTTAACTAAATGTTGCTGTAAAATATGGTTGGTTAAATTAATTAAAGATTTAAAAAAAATACCCCATATTTTTACAAATTCACACAAAACAATAAAAAATTTTACCTGGTATAACGTTATCCAAGTTTGTTAATCTAGAGATTTTTGTGTTTAGGCTTTCACCATTTAACAATCAACTCACTTTTTAGAAGGAAATAATGAAAACTAACATTATTTTGGGAAGCTCGAGAATACTATTAAGGGACGAAACAATTTCTGTAGCTGAAAGCAATCTAAGACACATCGAATGCGTTAATAAATACTCATAACAAACTGTCTATTAAAACGGATCCGGTGCTACTTCCAACTTTCTTGAAAGGACGACACAGTTCTTGAGAAAAAGACAGGAAATTTATTTACACTAAGTACAGGAAAGATCGTCAACAACTGCTAAATTAATCATCAGCACTTAAGCAAATATCACACAACACCATAAACTCAACGGTTACACACGTATTTACTTCCAAATACGAAAAACAAC
The DNA here is from genome assembly GCF_026930045.1 of Uloborus diversus. Taxonomy (NCBI): domain Eukaryota; kingdom Metazoa; phylum Arthropoda; class Arachnida; order Araneae; family Uloboridae; genus Uloborus; species Uloborus diversus. The sequence goes on along the minus strand of NC_072734.1, from coordinate 28,490,430 downwards.
ACAGCGAAATGCCTCGCAATAAACAGAGCTAATACACTCTCAGTACAAATTCTCAATCGAAACTGACTCATTGACTAAGACGCCCGGCGCTTTATACGGAGCGAAGAAATCTCTAGAAAATCCTACTAAGTTCTACGCATTTCTATATCTTCTTTTTATTCATTCACGAATCTTATCAATGAAAAATAGGGGGACCGTATACTTCAATCGAATGTTAGCGGCTGTATATTCATTACAGGAAACTATTTACAGGTTACGTTACCACAATAATTTTAGATGACAGATAATTTAATGAACGCCAAATTTTAGCTAGATTACGACAAATTAATCACAAAAATAACTAATATTTACAGAATTTGTAACACTATATTTACCAGCAGACACACGTGGAACGCATTGTTTTACCTTTTTCTTTAATTTTGTAAATCACCGCAAGATAGCATATCAGAGCGCCGGAGTTGCAAATAAAAAAGAAGTACTTTAAATATTTTGGTTATGAGAAAGTAATGATAGTACTGTCTAACCACGGATTGTATGGAAAGGCAAACATCTGGTTTACACGCGGAAATGGAAGCATCTATTAGATTTCAGGGATGTCAGATTTTGCAGATGTATGTTAGCCTCTAAATTAAGCAGAGTCTCATTCAAATGAGCGGAATACGCGAATAAAATTTTTATTTTTCCCCTCATTCAGATGGAGTCGCCTTAACTGGATGCTTGCCAATTCCATACAATCCGTGGTCAAACAGTATATCTAGATTGATCACGCCATTTTATTTATTTTTTTTCAAACCACGTTATGTTGTATCTTGGGGCAGCCAAATATATTGTACCTTGGGACGTTACCTTATTTTCATTCTAACTGTGCAACAGAACCAACTTTGTAACATCGCAAAGTGCACCCATTTAAAAAAATATATATTCTTCTTTTTCTTCTTCTCTACTAATAATAAAGCTGAAAGTGTCTCTGTCTGGATTTCTGTCTGGATCTTTGTGACGCGCATAGCGATTTTCACGAAATTCGGCACAGAATTAGTTTGTAGCATGGGGGCGTGCACATCGAAGCGATTTTTCAAAAATTCGATTTTTTTCTTTTTCTTTCCAATTTTAAAAATATTTTACCCTACAAATGATCATAAAGTGTAAGAGTAAATTACGAAATTATCATAACGTGGAACCGAACCATGCGCAAGCAAATAAACATAGCAAATTATCGAGAAATTCATCATCCATTATTTGTAAATATACATGCGAACCAAATGACCTTTTAATTTTTCTACTACATGCAAAGCCGTGTGGGTGCCGCTAGTTACTAGTAAACCTGAAAGTCTGGATCTCTGGATGTCTGTGACGCGCATAGCGCCTAGACCGTTCGGCCGATTTTCATGAAAGTTGGCACAAAATTAGTTTTTTAGCATGAGGTGTGCACCTCGAAGCGATTTTTCGAAAATTCGATTTGGTTCTTTTTTATTCCAATTTTAAGAACATTTTACCGAGCAAATTATCATAACATGGACGAGAAAACTACTATAACATGGGCGAGCAAATGAACATAGCAAATTGGCCAGAAATTCATCATCAATTATTTGCAAATATACAAGCGAATCAAATGACCTTTTAATTTCCTACTACGGGCAAAGCCGTGCGGGTACCGCTAGTTTGAGAATAAAAATGGGCCGAAAAATTTCACTTATTATTTCTGATTAAAAACAAAAAAGGAGTAGAAAACACACAAGTTTTTATCATAAATATTTCTTTTTTAGTAACCTCGGATAGTTGAGCTATTGATTTACGCACACTTAGTATTTTTATTACTGTTTTTATGAAGTTTTATTATTATTATTATTTATATATATTTTTTAATCTCCCTTTTCCTTCAGCACTACTGAAAATCTCTGTGTGTTCATCTGGAAAGAATTATCGCATCATCTTCCATCCGGAGTTCTCCATTGTGTTAAAATACACGAAACAGACAAAAATGTTGTAACATTCCACGGGGAATATGTGTAATTAAGAAATAGTAAAAAAAATAAATAAATGAAAATAAAAATGACGCTGATGACACTAAGTTTATTTTGAAACAAAAATATTTATTATTTTTAAATTCATTCTTTGATTTTCTCTTTAGTTCACTAAATCAAATCATTAGGGGTGTTATATCCTGATCTTGGTTGTATGCAGGGTTCGTTGTTCCAAACAATGATTTAAATCAAAATATATTTTTAAAAAAAACATTGATTTAAATCAGTGGTGCCCAACCTACGGTCCGCGGGGTTTATCTATGTGGCCACTTGTAATGTTCAATGTTTTACGAATCGGAAACTGTTCTGGTTCTTCGAAAACAATAGATAGTCTTTATTTGGCCCAAAGTATGTTCAGAAACCATCCGCTGTCTACTATATGTCAACTGCAGTTCAACACTTTTCTGTTTCTAAAAAATACTGAATGGTGTATGTTCATTAAGTAATCCAAGGAAAAAAAAAAGAATAACAAGTCATTGATTCTCCGTGTGAAAAAAATAACAAGTGATTTGATATTCTCTTAATCCGTACTTTTGAAGCCAAATTTTTACTTCAATAGATTGATTTTTGGACCGGTCTCGTTGCAAAAGAAAATTATATTTAAAACTAGCGGACCCGACAGGCGTTATTCTGTTCAAACTTATTTAATTGAAAAGTTTAAAAACTTCAATAAACTATCCAGTGTTTGAACCGTTTTGTTGAAAAAAATAAGTAAAAAGAAAATGTTTTAAGCTGCTTGGTGTCAGAATGCGTACATTCATCACAACTTGATTTATCTAATGCCCACTGGGCAGTTGTTTTATTAACTTTTTTTTCTCCCGTACTTGATGGTTTGTTCCTTCAGCCATACTCAAAGTATAAGAAGCGTCCTCAAATATTAAGTGTAAAAAACTAACTACCCATCTAGAACAAACGGAAAATCCCGCTGCAACCTCTCCATATGAAAAAGAATAAAACAATAGGAAGGATATCGTTTAAAAAATGATAAAGATAGAAACAGTTCTCTGAATAAGAGAAAATCACTCCCCCCCCCCCACCCCCGGATGTAAAATAAACACATTCTTCAATCAAAGTGACGAAACACTCTTTAAAAACAAAAAACAATTCTTTGCAATTCGAAATATTTCGCCAAATAAACAAAAAATACAATTACATTAACAGTCGCTTTAAAATGTAAACAAATGATCACGCAACTTTATTGTTTAAAGCCAAAGTCGCCAAGCCACCACGTTACTGTAATCCAGCGGATCAGTGAGCGAAGCTAACTCCGACCGATTAGCGGTCCGATTTTTTGAACGAAAACTTTTTAAACTTCAAATATTGCCTAATTTGTTCTTTCCACCAAAGATAAATATCTTCCACTGCACTGATCTTTTGTGTACAGAACTACCCTGTTGTAATTTATCTGGACGAAAATAAAATTTTTTTCGTCTTTAAATTCCACCATCTTTTCCTTTAAGGATAATCAAACTAATCAGTTTATTATTAAAGTATTCTTGACATTAGTGCCAAAACTCAGATGGATTTGAGCCGAGAAACAAATGTTGCTGAGGACTGTACTTTCTGATCATTTAGTTAGGAAAACCTAAAGCACCAATTCGGTCACATAGTTCAACTACGACGACAGAACACACGTTTTGCGTGAACTTTACTTTATATTACCAGTAGTACTTTACTTTTAAAATATATCTTGGGACCTAAAATCGTTGCTTTTAAGAAATTAAGGCTTCACTCTCTCTCTCTCTCTACGATTTATTTATTCTCAATTGACATAATCACAGTAGGAAATTTCATTACAAAAAGCAGAGCTGATTTTCTTATTGTCCTTTGGCAACGGGATAAGTGTTTATTTCAGTTCTCGCCATAGACTAATAATAAGAGTAGACCGAGCTATGGCAACCCTTTTGCTGCTCATAAACCAAACCATGTGACTGGTGGATATCCTAGCAACAGCGGGCGTTAATCCTAGCAGACGATCAACGCCAGCGCGAAATAAAATAAATAGAATTGATGGAACACGGAAGAATGATCTTTTATGGAGTCCGATTTGTAAATTTGTTATTCTAAGTTGTAAATATTTTGTTAATATAGTGAGTTTTTCGTTTAGATAGCATTGTGCATTTTCTTTAGTCAATTTCAATAACTCTCTAAGCAATAAAAGATGCAAGCGACCAAGAAGAATCAGCAAACGGTAAGATTTTTACCTACAGTTTCAATTTAAGATACCGATTAGTACATTTTTGCGTTAACGCAAAACGTTTACGCCATTGCGTTCACGCCAACGCTGACAGCTCCAAATGAAATAAAAGTTACCGAAAACTGATCAAAAACTATTATTAATGTCAAAATAATGCATAACTAAAAGAAAAACAGTTCAATCTCTGCACCTGGAAGTTTTTTTTAATGAAAACACATTGTCTTAAAATACATGTCTAGTGCCAAACTATAGATAATGCTGCCATCTAGCAACCATGCTGCCAAAGTCTTCGCCAAGCCCTTCCACTAGTCACATGATACATCTATGAACCAATTTTCTTTATCAGTAAGAATGAGAAAGCTCGGTCTACTCTTATTATTAGTCTATGGTTCTCGCTCAACAATAGGTTAAAATAAATATTAACCATCCAATATTTAAATTAATTAATTTATTAACAAAAACGTTTCCGATTCGATCCATCGCGCTTCGAAACCATGCTTGCCACAACTTAATTACACACGAAATATTTGATCAAAATCGTTCCAGCCGTTTAAAAGCCTTATGGTGACAAACGTCTGCACAGAAGATTTTTATATATTAAGATAACAGTAAATATCCAATTAGTAAAATTGGAAACTTAGGTTAAAACTTATTATTTCTAGCTAATACTGAAAATACTTGTATTCTACCCCATCAAATATGGGTATTGCAAATCACTACAAGTGACTAATGATATTTTTTATTACAATACAGGCGTTTTTTACATTATTATAACTTTGAAAAACATCATACGAAACAGTGCAAGTAGGGAGCCTTTAAGCTACATAGCTGTTCGCGACGGTGAAAAATCGTTGCCACTTTTGGGTCACGAGATGTGGAAGAAAAGTTAAAAGAAAATTAATCTTATTGCTACGTTTTTATTTAGAAAAAAAAAATTGTCTATTTCATGAGTCATCTTTGTTTCTTTTATTGCACTGCGTGCAATGATTGAACTTGAAGGAGAGCAAAAGATTATAAAATCAGTAAGGTCTACTACTCTTATTATAAAATCAGGGGTACCCACCTGAGGGGGGGGGGGGTGTCATGGTGCAGACTGCGCCATTGAAATTTTTAGGGGAGGGGGTGCCCTTGCTCGTAGGGCGGGCACCCCTGATAAAATAATTCAAGAGAAAAAAAATGTTTATTTCACTAGTTACTTGTGTTTCGAAAGACAAAACTTAATCATTTATATAGTTTTTAGTTATTGTTTAAGAGTTTAGACAGAGTTAAAACTTTGGGGAGTCGCCAATATACTTAAGTCTAAAAAGGGGATAGCAACGTCAAAACGTTTGAGAATTGAGAGACCCTGCGCTAGCGAACCCGTAGGGCACATGAGGCAGTGAGAAGCAAAGTGTTGTAAGTAGCAAAATTAAAAAAATGGAGATAACCAGTACAAATGATAGGTGAACCTCAGCTCTGTCTTGGAGCAAGTGATAGTACTAGTACTGTTTGACCACAGATTGTATGGAATTGGCAAACATCCAGTTAAGGCGACTCCATCTGAATGAGGGGAAAAATAAAAATTTTATGCGCGTATTCCGCTTATTTGAATGTGACCTCTGCTTAATTTAGAGGCTAACATACATCTGCAAAATCTGACATCCCTGAAAACTAATAGATGCTTCCATTTCCACGTGAAAAAAACCGGATAATTTGCCTTTCCATACAATCCGTGGTTAAACAGTAGCCCTGCACTGTCATTTAGTATGTTATGGACATCACAAAACCTTCTTCTATATCTTTCTTTTAATTCTGATCCCTCCCCATGCTTGAGAGGGAGCAATATTCCGAACAAAAACAAAATTACACATGCAAAAACTTGACGACCACCCCAATGTATGAATTATCTCAAAATCAAGCGAAAATTGGGTTGTTTCCTTCATTTAAAAGTACTACTTTTAGTCACTGAAATTGATAGAATAAGTAAAAAAATAACATAGACCCAGAAGATATTTTTATTTTACCAGCAGTTGTGTTTTAATTTTTTTAATTGTCCGATTTTTCAAACAAGGCATGGTCTTGATGACGTCACAAATGATGCAATTTGGCGCATCTTTCTACTACGTTTCCACGTTATGATAATCAAGCAGCGAATTAAATATTGCGCTCTACGCTTGCTATCAACCATATCGTTGCCAATATGCGTGAGTAAAGATGCGAATTAAATATTTTGTTCTGTGAATGGCATTTCATCATTTGTGATGTTACACGACAGAAGTGTAAACAATGAAAGCGCAACGATTTAAATAATTTTTTTTAAATATTAAACTTAAACAAATTATTTAAAAAATGGTCATATCACATGTTTTGAAGCATGCTCTTTAAGAAAAAGATACTTTTAAATTTCGGAAACGACCCAATTGAAAGTTATTTTAAAAGCTTTGCATTTTGAATTAATTACAAATAATTTATTTGTTAACAAACATAAGATGGTAACAGTTTTTCCGATCATTTCCATTCATAGACTGATAATAAGAATAGACCGAGCTATGGCAACCCTTTTGCTGCTCATAAACCAAACCATGTGACTGGTGGATATCCTAGCAACAGCGTGCGTTGATTGTAGCAGACGATCAACGCCAACGAGAAAAATAAAATAAATAGAATTGATGAAACACGGAAGAAGGATCTTTAATGGAGTCCGATTTGTAAATTTGTTATTCTAAGTTGTAAATATTTTGTCAATACAGTGAGTTTTTCGTTGATAGTACTGTGCATTTTCTTTAATCAATTTCAATAACTCTGTAAGCAATTAAAAGATGCAAGCGCCCAAAAAGAATCGGCAAACGGTAAGATTTTTACCTACAATTTCAATTTAAGATACCGATTAGTACATTTTTGCGTTAACGCAAAACGTTTACGCCATTACGTTCACGCCAACGCTGACGTAGCAGTTCCAAATGAAATGAAAGTTACTGAAAACTGTGATCAAAAACTAATTACTAATGTCAAAATTAGAGACGTACCGAGTAGCACTTTGGCCGAGTAGCCGAGTACCGAGTACTCGGCCGAGTACCGAGTTACCGAGTACTCGGCCGAGTTACCAAGTACCAATTACGTTTTAAGAAGAACCACCGACACACAAGTGATGAATTTTGAACTTATTGGAATAGACCTCCTTGTCCATATAATAGTTTTTAAAACTAAATTCCTGCTGAAATTTAATTAAGCATTATTTAAAAAATTTTGTGTCAAAAATATTACAAAGACATTATTTTTAAAAATAAATAAACTAAAGGTATGATTAAACAAGTTGGAATTTAAAACAAATTACAGTAAAATCCCTCTAGTGTGGACACTAACAGGACAATTTTTTTGTCCTCAATAGAGAGGTGTCCGCAGGACAGGGGTGTAATAATGTTACTTGCATTGGAACTAAGGAATTAAAAATTGTCCGCATAAGAGGGGTGTCCGTTAGGAGGGGTTTCACTGTATACCAATCAATTATAGTTCTAGTCCGCCAAACATAAATAATTTTTAAAAGCAGATAAAACAAATGTACAGGAACACTGCACGCACGTGTTTTTGCCCACGCCCCTCTCCTCCCCCGTTACAAGGAACGTCTTTTTCAGTGCATAACATGTGAGCTAAAGAATGTAAAGAAATTCGACAAAAAATCATACTTTTGTCGGATGACTTTGAATCCACGAGCTTCCATTTTGTGCATTGAAAAAGGAATTCCTTGTAACGCCAAAAGAAGTGTCTGCAGTGTTCCTGCACTGTGCTTTTAACGTTGTTTTATTTAATTTTACTTTTTAAACAAAGGTATTTTTATATTTTTTATAACTAATTTTTGTTTGTAGCAAAAATTCATTTTTAATATAAAACTTCCATATTTTCTATACTTACCTTTTTTGCAAAATTTTTAATAAATAAGTTTTATTAACTTTGCGGACATTAAAATAAAGATTTATTCATATATGAATAATTGATATGAAGCATTACAAACTTCATTATTCTCAAAAATTTTAATTTGACTTATAAATTTTAATTGTAAATGATTGCAGAATATAATGCTTGCTCTTTTTTTATACATTTTAGCATCTGTCTAGGACAATATTCCATTTTTTGCAACTACTCGGTATTGGCCGAGTATCTGATCAGAATTTGGCCGAGTACCGAGTACTCGGCAAATTGGCCGAGTACCGAGTAGTTACCGAGTACTCGGTACGTCTCTAGTCAAAATAATGCATAACTAAAAGAAAAACAGTTCAATATCTGCACCTGGGGGAAAAAATTATAATGAAAACACATTACGTTTTAAAATACATGTCGAGTGCCAAACTATAGATAATGTTGCCATGTAGCAACCATGCTGCCAAAGTTTTCGCCAAGCCTCCAACCAGTCACATGATGTATCCATGAACCAATTTTTTCATCAGCAAGTCCGGGAAAGCTCGGTCTACTCTTATTATTAGTCTATGTTTCCATTCAATAAAAATGCGAGAAATGCGCAGATGACAGTCTATTACGATTTACCTTTCTTATTGTTGCATTATTTTCATTCGTGTAAAAAAAAAAAAAAATGAATTTTGACATCTTGAATTCAAATGGTTTTCGCAATCACGAGTGTGTGTATGTAGGCGTGTGTTTGTGTGTAGGGGTATGTGTATGTAGGCACACATGTATCTGTGTGCAGGCATGAATGGGTGTAGTTGTGTATGTGTGCGTAGGACATGGACGCTACCTGGAGACGGCTTTCGCTATAGGAGCAGCATCGTGAAGAGCCGGTCGACGGTGATGGTGGGAATATAAAATGATAGGACGCCAAAAACAGTCAAATAAAAGCAATAAGCAATCGCGATTGCTCAGAAAAAAAAAAGAAAAAAATCAGCACCTCTTGGAGCGATTGGCGCCAAAAATAAACCGCCTGTTTACATCTAGATTCACATTTATTTGAAGGATTTTAGCAGGTGCGTGGGACAGGAAGTGGAAAGTCCAAGCATTCTGTAAGTAGAGCAAACAAGTTGCACAAAACATCACTGATACATTGGAAAATTGCAAATGAACTGCAACTGTTAAAGAAAAATGAGGAATAAGGCAGAAAGTAAAAAGGTTCGAAATGAATACATTGTACTGTACTGAGAAAAAAAAAGTTGAGATTAATAGTTTAAAGATTAATTCCAAAAAGAAAAAAAAAGCGATTTTATCACAAGTGCATCAATACAATGTTCCAAACTGCTCACCGTTCAAAAGAACGGTCGTTCATTTTCTAAGTGAACGAACGGATTCTTTCTTTTTGACCTCTAAATTTAAAGAATACGGGAACATTAACCCTCCGACATTTTCCTAAAGCTCCCCCCCTCTCCGCATTTTAGCTCTTTTGCTTAAAAAATCGATTAAAACTCAAGATACTCTGGAAAAGACCAATGAGGATACATGGGAGGGGCGGTGGGCCCTGCCTTGAGGGTCCCTTCAACGGCAACTTTTCCGAAAAGAAGTCTCAAAACGCAAATGTATGCCATCTTTGAGAACGTTAAGAAAATATAGGTTCCAATTTCTGAACTGAAGTTTCAAAGATACAATTTCAGCCGATTTTTAGTGATGTTAGAAAAAAGGAGTTTGGAGGTTTCCCCCGGTAGGTAAAAATGATGTGCCAGCCCGCTTCCCACCACAGAAAATTTTTGATTCAAGCTTCAAATGGTAATTGAAATTTACAAAAATACAAGGGAAATACCAGGGGGGGGGGACATCAGTCTGCAAAATTTTGGCAGGGAAAATGGATTACTGCAAAGGGTTTATGCAATTGTTTGGAAATGCTCGTCTAATGTATTATTGCGAGGTAATTGCTAGTAAATTTTGTTCGTATGCATGATTTTTTCACTTTATTCTTTTTAAATTAATTTTCAAAGTTTTGTTGATATTCTGGCCCACGTAGAAATAAATGAGAATTCAAGAAGCATTACTAAACGTTAGAAATTAATGCAAATTACGCAGTTCGTAGTTCTAAGCAGCCAATTTCTGAGTTATGATTTAATTATGTCATGCTATGCAAATCATCAACGAAATTCTCACGGATATATGGTGGTAGTTTTCTTTTCAATTGATCTACCATTATTTCTTTTTACTTATCGAATTCTGTTAATCTTTCTACCATTTTATTCCACTCATGATAAAAATTAAAAATGGTTTAACTAACATGCGGAATCTCGCCAAGGATACTTTGCTCGCACTATACTAAAACTATAACCCTAAACAAATTTGGCGAAACCTTTTAGCTGAGAATAAAAGCAAAAAAAAAAAAAAAAAAACACTAATAAAATAAAATAATAATTTGAATTTTGACACCTTGAATTCAAATTATGTTTTTCGCCTGTTTACATCTAGATTCACATTTATTTGAAGGATGTGTTACTGCAAAGGGTTTATGCAATTTCTTGGAAATGCTCGTCTAATGTATTATTGCGAGGCAAATCAACTTTTTTGCTGTTTCAATTTTTTCAAAAGAAAACAGAAGCAGGGAAAGCTTTTTAAAAATATTCGATATTTTGAAAATTAAAAAAAATTGAAATCAACAATAACCTTAGTTAATCATTGAAATGTCAAATTTCAGGGGGGAAAAAAATCAACAGTGGAACTTGAAATATAGTAAACTTTAAAGGATTTTCAAGGACCTGTGGGAACTCGCTTTTTGTGGCTCAATTCACCGAACTTTTCGAACACACCTTGTACCGAATTCATACTAAAGTTTAAAAATTAAAAGTAACGAGTTTTGCAGGAGTTCATTTTAGTTAAGGACTAAGTTCTTGTTTAAAGATTCAGTTTGCAAAACTTATTTCAGAAAAAATACGTACTAGTCTAATACATTAAGTAAATGAACAAACATGCTAAATTTATAGTGTAATATTCACTTACTGCTTCTTCGACTTCAGCCGTCTCGGAATCAAATTCAAATACGAGAGGGTGGGGGGGGGGGGGGGAATAACCATTAAAATACGTTTTATTTTGATGATGAATAAAAAATAAGTGATATCGATTGAACACGTACTAACAATTTCTTAACCAAAAAAAAAAATTGCGAAAATAAATCAATTGCTAAAATAAGAACTACAATAAACCAACTGAAAGTAAAGAGGCTAAAATAACTTCCAACTATCAAAATAATTGAAATATTTACAGGATACAAAGGGGCGAACTTCAAACAATTTTCAGCGAAGCTTGCGTTTGATTTTTACATAAGATTACTCATATGAAATTGAAATACAGAAAATTAAATTTTCCCTTGGAAGAAATTGTACAAATTATTTCAATCGCCAAAATTGATCAAAATTTTGACAATTTAAAACCTTGTGTGACTACGCTGATAAACGTAAAAAACTGATTAATTCTTTTCTTTAAAATTTTTCTTTTAAAAAGTGAAAATTATAATTCTAAGAAATAGTGGTTCCAGTGTTCAGCTATTAAATTGTTCTTTCATCTTTTGCATAAAACATGCTTTGTTATTAATAGTACAAAAACTACTCGTCATTCCTAGAAGTAGTATAACATTCATACTTGCCAACCTTTGAGGGAAAAAACCAGGACATTCCACTAGAGGTATATAGGCGATTTACAAACAACACACCTTCATAAAAGTATTATTAAATTATGTTTTTAAATAACATGAATACTAAATTTAAGTAAAATGGGTATGTTTTGCAGATACAAGTTAATTGGTAGCAGCAAAAAAAAAAAAAAAAGGGCTGCAAAGGAAAAACCAAATAATGAGGATCGAATTTGTGCAGTCCCCAGTTTCTACTAAAAAAGTAGCTACAAAAATGCAAACTAAAATCCGAAGAAAAAATCAATATCTAATGAAAATAAAATAAGTAGTTTAAGAGTAGCACTTGGTAAAATAACTTGACTCTCAAAATATTTTCAAGATGCAATAGGATTGAAATTTGCTGCAATTTCCGGCGAAGCACGTACTTTGTTGAACATGCAATGCGGAAAGTCTCTAAAAAATTAAATTTTTACTAAAATGAGTTATGAATTGGAAGCATTTTTAGTCCCTGACATTGGTAGACTAGGAAATAGCGCCATCTGTTCAGAAGTAAAACTTCTTGATGATTGAAAAAACTGCAAAAACTGGAGAAAATCGTAAAAAACAGGAAATGGAAGCAAAAACAGTTGAGTTGGCAGGCATAAACATTCATACTTTTTAGAAGAAAAATTTCTTTAAATTTGACAGTTTTCAATGTTTATCAGAATCGAGTCAACAAAAGCTGAAGGCTTTTACATTTTTGCAAAGAAAAAAAGTACTAAAAGCAAGGAAGTTCTAATTTCAAGGAAAGGGGGGGGGGGGCGCCTTGAGTCCCCACTTGCCTGCCCCATATAAGGACGCCCTTGAAAAGCTCTAAAATGGATTCAAGTGTTCAATTAGGAAGGCGAAAAACCTTGAAAATAAAGCAATCTGAATTCATTCAGTTTACTCATAATAGATAGGCTTGCCAGATTACCGAAATGTTCAACCCGGACACCGAAACCCCCAGCCCCCTTCCGTCGTGAGCATTCAAAAGGGAACCGGGGGGGGGGGGGGGGTGACAGTGGACAAAGTAAAAATTTCTGAAACTATGAACCTCTACACCCCCCCCCCCATAATTTTTTTGAAATATGCTAACAAAACTATTGAAAATAAACATTTTAAAAGTTTTTTTTTTAAAATAAATTTTCAGCTTTAGAATGTGTTGTCAACCCACGTAGAGTAAAAAAATAAGGAATTGGTAAGGATATAACAAAATTCAGAAGTTTTAAAGGCCCTTATTTTTTTTTTCTTAAAAAGCAGGAGTTTGTAAAGCAGGCCCGTGTCCAGGATTTCATAAAGGGAGGGGTTTTTGCAGGCCTGTCTCTTCAAAATATTTTGTTTTGAAGGGGAGGGGCAAAGCGTTTGATCGATACATTTTATCTGAAAAAACAACAAAATATGTACAAAAATGCTTAAATTCATCATGTTTGCAGGGATGTGCCAGTTGCGACAAACTGCTCCAAAAGACTGCTAAATGAACTTTTCTGCTCCGAAATCGGACAAACTTGCGCCAAAAGTGCGATTTTGCATTTAATGTTGCAGTTCCTTCAGCATATTTGGCAGTTTTTTCAGATTATCATCAAGTTTAGGCATTTGGAGCTTGTTTTTACGATTTTTTTTATATAGCCCTGATTTTTTGCGTATTTCAAAATCCGATTGCATCCGCTTTTGAAAAATTCAATCGTTTTAATTTATTATGTGATCGTTTCCTTCGAGTTGAAAAATTTTGCATTGACCATTATTTTCAACCATTCTTATCTTTTGTTTTCAGAAGAAGAGGACTTTAAGTTCGCCCACTCAATGTCAAATCTAGTTGCATCCGAATTGATCTAAGCAAATGCCATGTGTAAAAACTAATATTGTTCACCAGTTTTTAATCTTGGGTTTCTTAAGATTTTAGGACAGAAAATTGATCCCTAATTTTGGTTGGAGACACATAAGATAGCAAAAATCGGGGAATTCTAATGCTCTGGCGATGAAAATGCAGACATTTAAAGTTTCTGAGACTCAAGCATTAATTTCCATATTCTGAGCCAGCCTCAAAATTTTTATTTTTTCACATGTATTTTAAAATTCCTTTTCTTACGACATCATTTCTCAAAAGCATTTTTTTTCATTGTAATTTCATTATTAATTTTGTGATTAAATATCAAATAGTTAAAAATTAAAGGTTTTAATGGTTTCCTTTGCTTGATCTTCAGATTTGTTAATCAAGTAGCTCAGTATGTAACATATATGACTATGTGTATAAGGTCAAATGTTAGTATATAACTTACAGGTACCAAAAAAAAAAAAGATTAACAAATAGCTCTTTAAAACTCATTTGTAATTTGTTGAGGTAGAGTTCTTAAATTTAACTATTCTTTTTTTTTTTAGCCTTCTTGAATGTTTTTGAGTTTTATGCATATATATCTTGTGTCTTTTACATATATGTATGAACTACATAAAAGCAAACAAAATTTAAAAATAGATATCAAACACCAAAACTTAAATGTGAACAAAAGCAGTGATGTATTAAGCAAAGTAAATATGTGAACTGAATTTAAATCAGTGTAAGAAAAAAGTAGAGCAGGACATGGCTTGTTTTTTGTGAAAAATATTAGACAAAAAAGAAAATAAATAAATAAACAAATATAAAATAAAATAAAAATAAACAAATGTAATTAAGAGAGCTTCAATTAGTAGACGGTTTTTTGCATCCTTAATCTCCATTTTTATCATTTTATCATGTCACACATGTTTCTGTGCGTGAAATATACATAGTTGCTACAAATTGATGCAAAATTTAACTTTTCGCTGCTGCAAGCTGCTCCAATTTTGCAATTTTACTGCTCCAGGCTGCTCCAAATTCACCGTTTTACTTCTCCAAACTCACCATTTTCCTGCTCCCAAGATTGCTCTAAAAGCGAGTTTAGGACGGCACATCCCTGTGTTTGTAAAATCCAGGGAGAGGGGTAGCAATTGACCCCCCCCCCTAATCTCCCAAATGACGGGCCTGCTTTTGGCTTCAATTATTTTCATTCTTAGTTGCATTGTCAGGAAAACACACTTCAGTGTGCAAATAATTCTTCACTGTTTAAGGTCACAATGAGGGGCTTAGCAGTTTGGAGGGAGGGGGAATGGTTCAAATTCACAGAAGATTAGGTTTTAAGCAATATACTGCCTATTCTATTAATGTATTTTACACACAGCAGAACCTCGTTTAGCCAGCGCCTGTTTATCCGGATCAAATTTGTAGAAAAATTATATTTACGCAAATAATTATTTAAAATTATGATTTCAAGAACAGAAGTTTAAATGCGCCAAATACTCGGTTTCATTTCAATTAAGCATACTACTCCTGCAAAGGACGTACAATAAAGTATAGTACTAATTTAGCAAACAATATGATATACTTTGGATGTCAGCCCAATACTATTGCAGCTGAATTATAACTGATGAAGTAATTGAGAAAAAATGGTATGATATAGTTTTGTTAGAAAGCATTGTTTTTTGGTGCAATAAACGATAAGTCTGCATATTTAAGAATATTATTGATTATTATTAGGATTTTCGCTTATTAGGATTGTCTTTGGTCCTATCTAGTCCGGATAAATGAGGTTGTATTGTACATGTAAGGTTCGTTATGAACCCCACCTCCCAGAAGGAAATTTCTGGTTGGGCAAGAAAACCTCAGTATTTATCCATTTTACTGCTTGTTTAGATTCAAACCTATTATCTGTTTACAGTGCAATATATTGCAACAAGTACTGAGAAAATTTCACAAACTCTTTTATAACATATGTTTTCAGGTTTTAATATTGTAAGATAATGCTTAGCAAACTAAATAGGAAGAGTTTTGATGCAGTTGTAAATTACATTAACAAACGCAATTACTTTGCATCTACAGAGCGGCAACAGTTATCGCTTTTTGTGAAACGGCCCAGATCAAAACCCCTTATGAGAAGCAATATTAAACAAAGTATTGACAGCCCATTCAACTGTTCCTCCATCTCTGTTTTTCCAAAATATGATTTTAGTTGATTAAGAGAAGACAGTGTCGTAAGTCACCAGGCAGAGAATGCTTTTAAAAAAAAGTTCTGTACACAAATTTGAACATGAAAGCTAATTTTAAGTCAAATAAGCACAATTCTTCATTTATTTTTTTATTTTTTCTCCAATGGGAGGGGTTTAACCCCTAAAACCCTCCCCTTGGGCACGGCTCTGTTGTAAAGAGTGTACGAATCCTGTAGAAACGCAGTAATGTTTTCCAAATAATGATTTCACATTGCTTCGTTTAATTTTGTAGAAAGTATCAATCGATTCAAAGTCATTAGTAGAAATTGATTAAATTACAAGACACATGAAAATACAAGTATAAAAACTTTATTTAGTCAAACAGGCCAAAACCCATGTCATCATCTGATCCCTCATCAGATTCTTCCTTTTT
Source organism: Uloborus diversus (assembly GCF_026930045.1). NCBI lineage: Eukaryota > Metazoa > Arthropoda > Arachnida > Araneae > Uloboridae > Uloborus > Uloborus diversus. Next base: position 28,474,240 of record NC_072734.1, on the reverse strand, counting down.
AGCTTCTACCTTTTCTTCTGTTAAAAGAGAAAAAAACATTTTTTAAGCAAATAGAGAATTTTTTTTTATTACAGACTTACTTCACAAAACTAAAGTAAACTTTAAATACGAAATTTTTATTTTATCTACTCTACATATTGCTTCAACATTAATTCAAATAAGTGCTATAAAAACTTCTCAGATGAGATTTTTTAGAATTGAAAGATAATAGGTGTCAATAGGGTTAATCAATGCTCATTTCTTCACAAAAAATGATATATTTATAGTTGCAAGGCATAAGTGGTATGAAGAAATAAAATGTCTTAACTATCGAACTCTAAACTTAACAAGAGCAGGGGTAACCAAAAGTATTATTACAGTAGAACCTTGATTATCTAAGCTAACAGGGACCGCTAGTGCCTTGGATGTCAGAAATCTCGGTTAATAGAAACTTTGCATAACACTTACCAGAATAGCAAATTTTTAAAATGAATTCACTAAAAACACAATTAATATTTTTTTCAAAATATGAAAATGAACACAAAAATTAATGCTTTACAGTTAAAACACTAAAATAAAAATATATTTTATTAATTTTTTAAAAAATAATCGACATTTCTTACAATGCCAAGTTAAATATTGAAACATGCACTTAAAAAAACAAATTCCCATAAAATATTCTTTTTTAAACTGAAAATTGATTATACAGTAGGTGCCACTTAATGTGATCACGGTTTATGTTATCAGAATCACGAAGTCTCGGAACAGTTGTATATTTACGTGTTAAACAAGTTGGATATTGTAATCAGTCTTCGTTTATTGTTATCACTTATTCATAAACTAATTTTTTTTTCCCTATTTTGTTTCTTAATCAAAATAAATACAAAGACAAATCCTGAAGAGTAGTTCCCGGAAAACAAGTTTGCTTCTTATCAGTAAAGCAGAATATTTTTCCCTGCTCAGTTACACTAGAAACTTTAATCGAAAGTCTAAAAGCGAAACCGTGCTAGAAAAGGGGCGAAGTTGAATCTGCTTTGAAACTGGTTTACAAATATCAGGGAAAATGATGAACAAGTCAATGTTCCGCTAATGCTGCAAAAAGCTGCGCTTTTAAAATGGGCAAAAAGACTTAGTTGTGTGTGTCCTAGATTCTTTTTGGGTATTGTTATCAATCGGTTAATGTTAAACTGTATTTGTCTCAAAGTGATCACATTAAGCAACACCTACTGTATTTAGTAAAATTTACATTATTTTAAAAACAAACTTTACTAACGGCTCAGTTAACAGAAACCTCAGTTAATCGAGTTTTTACTGTATTCTAAAATTCAAATGCCATAGTTAAAACGGCTACATAAGGATTAAAAAAAATAAAATAGTAATAATCAAGAACTGAAATACAGTTGGCTCTCTGTTTAACGACTTTCAAGGGAACAACTTTCAAAAAATCGTACTTAGGTAGAAAGCATCCTTAAATAGAATGCTTTTAACACTATGGCGGACCAGAAGAGACCGTGAAAAGCCATCGTTAAAGAGAGAGTCAACTGTATTATGAAGTTGAAAAAAAGAAACTGCAAAAAACTTTTTGAACATGATCATGCATCTTATATAATTAAAAAAAATATTTACTAAGAAAGAAAAACCCATAGGTAAATTCAAATACAAGAGCAAAACTAATTATAGCTTGGTAGAGGAACCTGGATGATTCCCTAAAAAACTAAAAGAACCTTAATGAAATTTCTGGCTTACAGGGACAGTACAAGCTCAAAGTGAAATTCCATGAGAAAAACACATGGCTAAAAATATTTTAAATAATTTAGTCGCAAAACTTTCCTTAGAATACACTCTCCGAAATGTTAACTGCCCATATTGTAATTTAAAATAGATATAGTTGAAAAATGTACTTCAGCATCACTTACTCTTTAATCTGTTTTAAATACAAAACTAACAGACAGTAAAACTAAATAACTGATAATTTTGCAAATAAAAACTAAAATCCAGATACAGAATGCTAAGAAAAATATTTTTTTTCTTGAGATAAAATATGCAGTTCTACTCCCAAAGGCAAAATACTTGACAATATTCTGCAATGTGAAATCATTTGCAAAACATCTTTTTGCAAGTATATCAAGCATTCTATACACAAGCAACCAATATGACCTTTTCAACTAATCAGGTCTTAAATAAAAATATCTTCTTACAACGAGCAAAGATTGAAAATTTTATAAATGTTCGAACCTTACAGGGGTCTGTCCAGGATTTTTCACAGGGTCTGTTTTTTGTGAAAAATCAAATAATTTTGTGAAAAAGGAATCAATTTTGTGAAAAATCAAAAAATTCCCCCCCCCCAAAAAACATATATATATTTTTTTAAATTAAAACTAAATTTTAGAATTTAGAGATGGCACAAACTGCATTAATTAAACTTAAAGTTGAGTGTTTTCCTCTTCTACGTCGAGAAAATCATTCTGGATTTTTTTCCTGATATACTTTTTGACCCAAGACACTCTTAAAAAGCACAGCATTTTGTTCAAAACTTATAAATTCCGTGATTTTAACAAAAATAAAAAGATATTTCAATTGTTTACCTCTTAACAAAGCGTAATAATCATTAAAAATTCGAAAAATCGGATTCCCATTGTGGATGCAAAGAGATTGCAATTCTCAAAGTGAAGGCATCAAAAGTATAAAAATGGCTTGTAAAAGAAATATTTTTGATAAAATTATTTTAAAATTGCATTTTAGAGTCCTATGATAAACATATCAATATCTGTGGACACAGTTGACCCAAAAAATAAAATAAACCATCTACTTAGCATTTTAATTTTTGACTCATAACAGAAAATGGAATTTTGTTTTAAAAACTTGAAATGAGAGCTCTAACAGAAATAAAGAGACTTTTCATTTATTTGAACCCTAATAAAGCGAAGTTAGTTTGAAAAGAGAACAAAATATGATTCTCATATCGGATGTTAAAAGATTGCTTTTTTCAAAATGTAGACATCTAAAGAAAAAAAAAACGGTAATTAAAAGAGTTTATTTAAAATTAATCATCCTTATTAGCATCGAAAAATCAAAACCCATAAAATTTTCTCCCAAAATAACAATTAAACATCGCACTGCACCCATAAAAACGCAAATATTGACAAGCTAGCAAAATGATGAGAATATTTTCTAATCAAGTCATTATAAAGGTTCAACGCCAGACGCTGAGTGGTGATAATTTTGAAGTTGGTAACACTATCTGAAGCGTTCATATTTTTTCCTCACCCTTACTATCCCTTTGCAGTTCTAAGTTCATTTCGCATATACACTGAAGAGCCAAAAAAACTGGTACACCTGCTTAATATCGTATAGGGCCTCCGAGAGCACGCAGAAGTGTCGCAACACGATGTGGCATGGACTCTATTAATGTCTGTAGTAGTGCTGGATCCAATTGACACCATGAATCCTGCAAGGCTGTCCATAATTCGCTAAGAGTACGAGGAGGGGGAGATCTCTTCTGAACATCACGTTGCAAAGCATCCCAAATATGCTCAATAATGTTCATGTCTGGAGAATTTGGTGGCCAGCGGAGCTGTTTAAAGTCAGAAGAATGTTCCTGGAGCCACTCTGCAGCAATTTTGGACGTGTGGGCTGTCGCATTGTCCTGCTGGAATAGCCCAAGTCCGTCGGAATGCACAATGGTCATGAATGGGTGCAAATGATTAGACAGGATGCTTACGTACGTGGCACCTGTCACAACACATCAAGACGTATCAGTGGTCCCATATCAGCCCCACTGCACACACCCCATACCATCATAGAGCCTTCACCAGCTTGAACAGTCCCCTGTTGACATGCAGGGTCCATGGATTCATGGGGTTTTCTCCAAACCCGTACGCGTCCATCTGCTCGATACAGTTGAAAACGAGACTCATCAGACCAGGCAACGTGTTTCCAGTCTTCAACAGTCCAGTGCTGGTGTTCACGGGCCCAGGCGAGGCGCAAAGCTTTGTGTCGAGCAGTCATCAAGGGTACACGAGTGGGTCTTCGGCTCCGAAATCCCATATTAATGATGTTTCGTTGAATTGTTCGCACGCTGACACTTGTTGATGGCCCAGCGTTGAAATCTGCAGCAACTTGCGGAAGGGTTGCTTTTCTGTCACGTTTAATGATGTTTCGCAATCTTCGTTGGTCCCGTTCATTCATGATCATTTTTCGGCCGCAGCGATGTCGAAGACTGGATGTTTTACCGGAATCTTTATATTCACGGTACACTCGTGAAATTGTCGTACGGGAAAATCCCAATTTCTCCTCTACCTCGGAGATGCTATGTCCCATTTCTTGTGCGCGGACTATAACACCACGTTCAAACTCACTTAAATCGTGATAACCTGCCATTGTATCAGCAGTAACCGATCTAACAACTGTGTCAGACTCTTGTTGTCTTATATAGTCGTTGCCGACCGCAGCGCCGTATTCTGATTGGTTCCATATCAATTTATTTGCATACGCATGCCTATACCAGTTTTTTTGGCTCTTCAGTGTATATATTATTATTGTTTATTAAATCATGAGTGGAGAAAAGTGCTTACCAATGCCTTTTCAGAAAAGTTTACAAAAACACCGCTGCTAATTAGCTGTGATAAAACAAACAACCATTATATTTATTTGGCAGTAGCAATTATTTATCGCTTGCAGGAGCATCCCAAGAGCGCCGATTTTTTTTTTCTTCAAAATTAGCCGATTTTGTATAAGCTGATCCCTCTAATTTGACTTAAAAAAAGATTCCAAAAATTATTGGTTTATACACAGAAATATGCGTTATTTTGCTTTCAGATTTGCTCTTTCAATAAACAATTTGTGAAAGATCCGATCTTGTTTATCAGAATTTTGTGAAGGGTCTGTTTTGTTTGATCGGGATTTTGTGAAAGGTCCGTTTTGGTTGATCGGATTTTTGTGAAGGGTTCGTTAACGGACCCAAATATCCTCTGGCCAGACCCCTGCCTTATGTGCAAAAACCATGTTTGTTTTGGTTAATTTTACATGCATCAAGGAGCAATTATAAATTACTAAAATAAAATGAGTCGAACTGGGGTAGCACATAAGACACTTCAAAACTTTCTAAATTATTGAAACATTTTCAGAATGCAAAAAGATTGAAATCTCATACAAGACAGGTAATTTTTGGCAATGCAAGTGTTTTACTGTTGGCATGTTTCCAAGAATATATCGCAATGCGCGCCAATACTACCAAATGGTTTCAAATACTTGAATATAGTTCTGTAAAGACTCTAAAAATGTAAATGCATACAATTTTCAGGCACAAAAAGTACATACCCTTAGCAGGGGATCCACCAGCGGCTGGTGCACCACCGGCAGCAACTGCACCACCACCTGCAGGCATAGAGGCAAGTTTCGATTTTCCTGGAAAATGTAGGACACTTTTAGAGGATGCAAGTAGCTAACAAATTTCATTCATTGCTTAATTCATACAATGCTTTCTTTAGATATATGTATATAAATATATATATTTTAAATGTACATTAAGCTTACTTAAAATAAGCTAACCGACTGATTAGCAATTGATCAGAAGACAATCAGAGCTGCTTAATAAAATGATAAGTAATAATTTATTCCATCACAACTCACGCTTAATGGTATGCTTGCCAGATGTCACTGTTTAACCGTGACAGTCCCAGTTTTTTAGACAAAATCCTGGTGACCTGACAGTTTTACTTCACTTCCCAGTAAAAGATAAATTTTATTAGTGATAACCAAATCAGTCATTAAAATAACTAACAGCCAAGAATTATTTATCATACTACTTAGCTATTTGTGACATTGACATGTAAAATCAATATGGGATTGGCTAGTGAAAATTTTTACTTCAGGAATACAAATAAATCAGAAATATAATTTTTACATTAATCTGCTTGTGTCATATTATACACCTGAAGGAGGTTTATTAATAGTAACCATTTGTTCACAACGGAAAGAATGAACTCAAGAGCCAGGAGAGGGGAGGGGATTTCAGTGTCCCGCGATTGTACACTTCAGAAAAATCCTGGTTTGACCAGGTCAGTCTACTTCACATCCCAGTAAAAGATTACTGCATTTGAAACATTTGGCAAAATTAATATCGGATTAGGTTATGAGAATTTTCACAAGTTTAAAACCAAAAATGATTTCCCAAGTCCTAGAGAATGAAAAGTATATGTAAATATTGTTCACTTTTCTATTCTTCATTCGGAGTTTTTATACTTACTAAAGGAACTTATAACAGGGTGGCAACAGGAACAGTGAAAAAAAAAATCCCTGTTTTACACTACACTATGACCAAAGTACTGGGATACTTTCGAGAAATAAGACCAATTGCTCTGTAATTTTTCACATATGGCTTTTATTCACTTCAAACAGCTGAGAATAAGCTATAAATTTCAGAAATAAGTTAACGATTTAGAATTAATATATTTTCGTGAAAATACCCCTTCAGTTTTCACTCAAATGTTACTAAACTTTCTTAATAGCCGACAGCATATAAAAACTTAACATTTAAAATCCAAAAGATAGAAAATTATGAAATAAGAAGGTTTAAATCAATTAATTTTTTACTGTGCATGCACGAATAATTTATAACCTTCATAATGCTAAGCCCAGACAGATCCTGCGACTCATAATGAAATTCCAGCTGGATATCTTTAAAATTTAAAAAGTTATCAGCGATCTAAAAAGTCGAATTTTAATTCGCAATATTGGCTTGGATAGATTTTTGAAAAGTGTACCAATACTTTTGGTCGTATAGTGTACATTACCAATGCTGCATTGCTTATCTGCACTTTTCGTTGAATTTGAGTTAGTCACCAGGTAGTTTTTTGTCACATATTTTGCCCAAATAGAATGTTTTATGGTCATTTGCCAATAAGAAATATTTTTAAAAAATTCAGAAAAATGTTTCATCTGAATCAAACACGTGAAACTCAATTTTAAACGGAAATTTCTAATTTTGAACTAAGATGCAGACAACATAGTACGGCTGAATGAGAATGGTTTTCTTTCTTTGCCCTTGTTTTTTAGCCCCCCCCCCCTCAGGGTCGGGTCCCCACACCCCTAAATGAACTACTCTAATAACCAGATAGGGATGTTTACTTTTAAATACTGCGGGGAAAGGGGGGGGGGCAATCTGGTTGAACATTTCAGAAATCTGGCAAGTCCACTTAAGATTTTTTTTCAATCTTTTAATATTTATTATATCGTAACAAATCCTATTCAAGTTCTTTAAGCTAGTTGTAATATTATCGTTAATGAAATTACATACTCTGATCTAGACATGGATATTAAATTTTCTTCAATCAATTGTTGTGAAAATCATGCAAATTAAATCTGGATTCTCCCTTCCTAGGCAAAACTGTATCTTTAGAAATAAAATGTACTTATGTAGGGTACAATTTTATTCTGAAGAAATATATAATCAATGTTTTAAAATTTCACTAAACTGCTTATAAGCACTTAAAATTGAACAACCGAACCTGTTTAACTTTTGATTGATTCAGAACATTTCCTTTAGCAACAAGTTAAAAAAAAAAACTTTATATGGGAGACAATTGGTCACTCAGATCAGGGAAAGGAATAAAGCACTTGACTGGCAGCAGACAGTGGGTAACCAGGGATTGCGCTAAGCATTTCGAATTGTTCGCCAGTTAATTAGCCAAATTTCAAAAGTCTTAGTCAAAGACTAACTCATTTTATTGGTTTTCGTCTGCAAAAATTTAATCAGAAAGTGAAGTACAACTTAATTTTTGACAATGTTTTCAAGATAAGGGCAGGTGTGTATCCAGGAATTTTTGTCCATTTTAAGGAATTTGGTGAGAAAAAAAAATGCAAATTAAGTAGTTTTTCCACAAATCATATGGAATTTTGTAAAGGAAAAAATGGCTAAAAACAACTTTAAGTGATATCTATCATTTTTTAATAAATTTCAGAGTAGAAATAAAAGCTTTTAACGAAAAAAAGACTTCATTCCTATCTTACTCTGATGTTTCAGACATCGAACACAATGAAACAAACGCGCCATTCAAGAAGGCATCCGCCAACACTTTCTACTCGGTAGCCACGCTGCACACTCGATATCCAATCAGCGAGAGGCAAACATCATCCTTCCTTCCGATCGACGGTAACGCTCTGATTTGATGCTAACGCGCACCTCAATCTGCTCGGAGTGGTCCGAGGATAAAACAACTTTCAGTGATTGCTAGTATGGTAGTTTTGTGAAAGGTTCGTTTTTAGGGGTCCAAATTTTGTGAAGATATCTGTTTGCCGATTTTACTGCATTGGTGAATGCTTAACGCAGTCCCTGGTAACCATTTTACTGGAAATGGCTGGGCAAATAAGCCGTAAAAACTAGATTACCTCATTTTAAAGGTGAAAGCTTGCAGATTTTGAATGTGTGTTAATGCTTATATTTGCAACAGAATTTTTGTTTCGAGTTCATGTCTAGGCAACCATCAATTAGTTAGAAACAGTAGTACACAAGGGTGATAAGTTAGACTATGTATTTAAGAAGGAAAATCAAATATATTTTTTCTTTTCACCCGTTTTATTTGCTTAATACTCAAAGGTATTGAATAGTAAATAATTTTTTTTTTCATCAAAAAATTTAATACGTCTAAAAATGCTTATGATTTTTTTCCTACCCGAACTGAATTTGGTACTCCTGACCGTTACCAAATTCAGTTAAAATTATGCCATAAGTTTATTTTTTAGCAGGAAGCTTCCAAATCATAGGCTTACTTTTAGTTTCAGTTCCACAACAACATACTAAAAAATAATTTTGACAAAAAAAAAAGGGGGGGGGGGGGGGTAGATCAATGGTAACGGTCGTACCGGTATGTTTGTTACCAAAATTAGACCTTTTAGATCTTCCATTTTAAGCATATTTTTATCAAATTGTCTATCATTTTACTTCAAAATAAAAAAAAAAGAACAAAAAAATTATTTTAGAAAGGATATTCTGATTTTTTTTTTTTACTACCAACAGTTTAGGCAGAGTTAGTTCTCAAATGATAAAATCTATTGTTCTTTTTTAATTACTATATTTTTTTCATCGCATTTTACTTTATTGTATTTCATTTTGTTATGCAAAACTACAGTAGAACCTCATGTTTAAATCCCATTTTACTGAAATCCAGCTTAATCATGACATTTCTTGGAATTTTATATTGCCTGTTTTTCTATTTCTTTGCACAGAGTAAGAAATATTAAACTTTTTTTTAAGACAGTGAAAGTACTGTACATCCTTTTCTATTTTCTGTCCAACAGTTTGGAAAACCTGTAAATTTCTAAAAAATATACCTTGTTTATTCGAGATTTGCGATGTGTTTGTTTGCAGAAAATAATTCACATGAAAGCTTTTTAGCTAGAGTAGTTTCCTCTGTACAATCTACAAATATTGAGAAAATTAAACATGACTGGATTTAGTCAAGGTATTTTGAGTTATTTCTTGATCAGTTAAAGTAAAAATTTAAATATTTATTTAAAACCTTTGAAAATTTTTTTTTTAATGCCGTTCATACTTGAGAAATATTAAAAGTTTAAAATTCATTTTGTATGTCCATTGTTTGTAGTAAAGAACAAATAGAAAAGTTTTATTTGTGAAAGTATTTAAATTAATTAATTTGAAAAAAAATTCTTAGAAATTCTTTAAGTATCTTACACATGATCCAGGATCAGAGTTAAGTTGACAGTTACGTCACGATGCACGGAAGAAAAACCCAAGTTAACAGATAAAACGTCACACTTACTAGCTACTTACTCATCCCACTTGCTTCACAAATAAAATAAGAGTGCCATCCGTCTATGCGCTACTATTGGCTGACGAGTTTGATTCAAATGGATGTTAAGATCTGCAATGCTTCGCTTGTAAAATTGAAAATATTTAACCCCTGACACAAATTACGACTAAAAAAGTTTATGTATGTGTGAGTTTAATCCGATTTCTTAATTGAAGAGCATAATTTTACCTGAACAAGGCAGAAGGAACTATTTCCTTTCCATTGTCAAGTAAGCTTACAGTCAAGTATAGTATACTTATATATAATTTTAAATTTAATAAATTAATAGTATTGTTTAATACAAATACCTTTCATACTGCAAATGTTTTCAAAAAATAAATACCAAAAACATTGATATTTTCAGAATAAATATATATCAGAAAATTACTAAATTTTTTTGTGTCTATGGCAAGAAAGCTGAAAGAATCATATCCTTCACCTGATTAACAGAGATAATGTAACCCTGCAATGATTAGACAGCAATTATGAAATCACTTCTTGCCCAGTAATGCAGGGTAGAATCTAGAACCGGCTTTGAAGAATGATAAAATTTGAAATCAAGGTACTATTAGTTATCTTACACTATGTGCGAGTTTAATCCAATTTCTAAAGTGAAGAGCGTTATTTTACCCCAACAAGGCAGAAGGAACTATTTTCCTTTGCTCTATCTCAGCTTATTTCTCTATTGTCAAGCAATCTTGCAGTCGAGTACTGTATATTACTTTTATATAATTTTAAATAATTTAATAATATTGTTTAATGTAAATACCTTTCATACTGAAATGTTTTCAAAAAATAAATACCAAAAACATTGATATTTTCAGAATAAATATATATCAGAAAATTATATTGCTAAATTTTTTGTGTCTATGGCATGAAAGCTGAAAGAATCATATCCTTCACCTGATTAACATAGAGATAATGTAACCCTACAATGATTAGACAGCAATTATAAAATCACTTCTTGCCCAGTAATGCAGGGTACAGGGTTCATACTCAATTTGGATAAAAAAATTCCATGACTTTTTCATGACTTCATAAAAAATTTCATGACCTTATTACACAAAGAGAATAGTATTATGTAATGTCAAAACTTGCCAATTTTCGGAAATAAGCTTGAGAAAAACTTTTACGTGAATGCCACTACCTCATTGGAGCACTTATTTGTGAATGAAAAACTATCAGTGCACATTGCAGAAACTAATAAATTAGTCTTGTTTGTATTTAGCATATAAATCCAAGTAAAGTAAAAATATAGTGAAATGTAATACACTGATGCGTAAATGTCTAATAAATATTTAATAAATAAGGCAGAATAGTAATAATGGGACAGAAATTGAATGAGTCATTATTACTAAGTTTTCAATAATAAATTCACTTCATAAAAACATTGCCCTTTGGTGTCAATAGTGCACCAATCACCTACGTAACTTGACTGTATATTTGCTCATTAAAGTGAAGCCGCGTTTTTCAGTAAATTCATTTTTCTAAACCAGATATTTCAGCTGGCCACAATAATCAGTTTTGCGAGCTATATATAGGGCATCACTGTTTTAGAATATTATAATTCCCCTATTTTCATGTTCTATTGCCTGACTAAAGTCTTCGATTTCTAAAGCCTTGAACATATTGAGATAAACTCTGATCAAATTATTAATGAATTTTTACACGTAGTTGAAACCAACTTGGATGCAATGTAACTACACTTTTTGAGGGGGCGTGGTAAAATCAAGAACGTGCATTTCTACTACTACAGAATATAAACTATAAGAAGTGCTGAAAATGGTGAATTCAAAATAAGTGATGCCTCAGTAGTAAAATCACATAATGAAAATAGGCGAGCGGCTGTTACAGAAGCGGATTAAATTGGATTCCAAAACTCGAATTTGTTTTTGAGATCGTTCAATTTACATGCAATATTACTAAATCACTCAATATTTCTAGCGCTCTTTTATCTATTGTTATTTTCTTACTACCCAAGACATTTTTCCATGACTTGAAATAAATTTCCATGATTTTTAATGAAAATATTAATTTTTCATGACTTTCCAGGATTTCCATGACCTGTACGAACCCTGAGGGTAGAATCTAGAACTGGCTCTGAAGAATGACAAAATTTGAAATCAAGGAACTATTAGTTTTACACCATGTGGGAGTTTAATCCAATTTCTAAAGTGAAGAGCATTATTTTACCCGAACAAAGCAGAAGGAACTATTTCCTTTGCTCTATCTCAGCTTATTTCTCTATTGACAAGCAATCTTGCAGTCGAGTACTGTATATTACTTTTATATAATTTTAAATAATTTAATAAATTAATAATATTGTTTAATGCAACTACCTTTCATACTAAAATGTTTTCAAAAAATAAATACCAAAAACATTGATATTTTCAGAATAAATATATATCAGAAAATTATATTGCTAAATTTTGTGTCTATGGCATGAAAGCTGAAAGAATTATATCCTTCACCTGATTAACAGAGATAATGTAACCCTGCAATGATTAGACAGCAATTATAAAATCACTTCTTGCCCAGTAATGCAGGGTAGAATCTAGAACTGGCTCTGAAGAATGACAAAATTTGAAATCAAGGAACTATTAGTTATCTTACACCATGTGCGAGTTTAATCCAATTTCTAAAGTGAAGAGCGTTATTTTACAGAAGGAACTATTTCCTTTGCTCTATCTCAGCTTATTTCTCTACTGTATATTACTTTTATATAATTTTAAATAATTTAATAAATTAATAATATTGTTTAGTGCAAATACCTTCCATACTGAAATGTTTTCAAAAAATAAATACCAAAAACATTGATATTTTCAGAATAAATATATATCAGAAAATTATATTACTAAATTTTGTGTCTACGGCATGAAAGCTGAAAGAATCATATCCTTCACCTGATTAACATAGAGATAATGTAACCCTGCAATGATTAGACAGCAATTATGAAATCACTTCTTGCCCAGTAATGCAGGGTAGAATCTAGAATCGGCTCTGAAGAATGACAAAATTTGAAATCAATGAACTATTAGTTATCTTACACCTAAAACCATGTAAGCAATGCAAATTAACATGATAAAAAGAATTATTCCTTGCACCAGATATATACCGTAAAATCCTGAAAGTAACCCCCCCCCCTATTTTCAAAAACAAACTTGTTAATTTCAGAAGGGGGGGGGGGGGTATAATCGAGATTTTTTTGGAAAATGAGACAAAATAATTGTTTTTAGTATTAATTTTAGAGTACAGAAAAGAAATAACTAAATAAGAGTTAATATTAATGAAGAGTGAGAAATTAAATAATAAAAACCTGTCAATTTTCTAGTAATAAATTGCATGTGGGCGCCATTTTTTCGAAAGGATTTTATATCTTAGTTGGCGAAATCCCTATAATTTATCGCTTGAAAATTCATTATGTACTGAATGTAATAAGGTTACAGTAAAAGAAGCAAAATCTTAATGTTCTTGTTTTAGAATAAAAGCAAAAATTGCAATCACGGCTGTCAATTCGCTACGAAGATCGTTATTTCGAAAACTCAGCGTTGCAAAGTTCGCGTACGCAAACAGAGACGAATCTCTTATTTGATTTTGTGAAATATACATTTCTGATGATCGTTAACTTGCTCAATTACTTTATTTTTCCTTTAAAAAAGTTATTTTTAAGTTTCGCACTTCTTTTTAAACAATGCATTTCCAAAATGGCGCCACGTTTCAAAATTCAAAATGGTGTCGTGTTGAAGATTGTTCATTTTCACAAGTCAGAACAAAAATGCTCCTTCCAAAATAAATAAAAAGCAGAACAGTCATAAATTTCTGCTGTAATACTATGAAAAAAAAAAAAAAAAAAGGCGCCCTAGCATCAAAAGGAGTCTAGACATTTTGGAAGGAATAAACCATGGAGACCATTTTTTTTCTTTTGTTCAAATCATTCTGTTTTCTTCCTTTTTTTTTAGAAAAGAAAACCTGCACATTGGGGCTGAGGGGGGGGGGAGGGAACTAAACCTCTGTAAATGCTTCTCAAGTAAAGCAGAAAATATTATCCTTTTTGTTTTTGGAAGGAGTGAAAAATGAAGATGATCAGAATTTTTTTCAGAAGAAAAGGGGGGAGGGGTATAATTGATAGGGGAGTTAATTTTGGGATTTTACGGAATATAAAATAAGATCTCACTTTTCATCAAATCGAGGGTTGATTATATTAATAGCATGAAATGGGAAAGCATGACTTTAAAAACTATTTTTTTTTGAGCAACAAAAAAATAACCCCAAATTTAACGGTTATTACAATAGGGTACTTTTTGCCCAGAATTGAAACTAATCACTAAAATAAAAACAAGCAAGTTCAGTTAAGTGAAATATAATGCTATGAATCGATATCATGTATGCAATGTTAAACAAAGTATGAATCATGGATAGGATCTTTAGAAGGATCTGACAATCTTAATCACATTAGGGAAGTACCCTCTAATATACATAACATTTTTTTATTTATACTTTTTCCATAGTTCCTTCAAAAATGTACAAATGGTGCTTCACTATACAGTCTAATCAGTAAAATCAACTAAAAAATAATGTGGAATGTGGGATGTCATGAACCATCCCCCCCCCCCCAAGAAATGACTAGAAATGATATAGTTTTGTAGGTCTTAAGAATTAACGTCCAGAATAAGTTTCTGGAACTATATTAAAATTAAGCCTTGCGGGGAAACAGCATATTTTAGAGGGCCCCTCCAAAGGGATAAGTTAACTCTTTAATTATTTCTTACTTAATGGCTCTCTAACATTCTACTAGAGCTATATAGATGATTCACCAGCAACATATATTCACAACAGAATTATTAAATTATGCTTTTAAATAACATAAATACTAAATTTAAAATGAAATGGGGATTTTTCATAGATTTAAGCTATTTGGTAGCAACAAGAAAATTATACTACAAAGAAAAAACCAAATAATGAGAATTTGCTTAAAGTTTCGTACAATCCCAGTCTCTACCAAAAAAGTAGCTTCAAAAATTTAATCACTAAAACCTGAAAAAAATCCACTATGTAATGAAAATAAAACAAAATAAGTAGGTACAGGTAGGATAGCACATGTTAACATAACTTTAATATTAAGATGCAAAAGGATTGAACTCCGTTGCAATTTTCGGCAAAGTACGTCATGCAAACATGCAAGGTTTCCAAAAAATAAATTTTTACTAAATGAGTTATTAATTGGAAAAATTCTTATTTCTCTTCATTGGTAGATGACTTGAATGGGGCACCATATATTGAGAAGAAAGTGAAACTTTTTGATGATTCACTGAAAAAACTGCAAAATTGGGAGAAAAATCGCAAAAAACGGGAAATAGAAGCAAAAAAACTGGAGTCTCCCATTAAAAAGAATAGCCGGCAAGTATGGGCCATTAGTATCAAAGCATTATTTCAGCTAGTATATCATGAATGTAAGAACAAAGCCGAGACTGCATTGAGAAATTCAAAAGTTAACTGTATTTCGTCAATAAAATTTATGATTTTTGTAATTACATAATATTTTAGTTAAAATATAAAACAATTCATAAAAATTAAATGAGATATGGATTTATTTAATATCCCTGTCCTAGTGTTTTAATCATTATAACAATGTTATTAATTAAAACACCTTATTTCAGCATGTCAGAGAAATTATATTAGGTTTAGTATTAATTTGACTTTAAATATTAGATATACTATGTCCACATTCAAAGTACATTAATACATAATGTTTATGCAATTAAGAATTTTAATTATAGTCAAGCTTTACAACATCCTATAAATTACTCCTGTAAAGGATTTGAATGCTTTTGTGAATTGGGCAATTCCTCGAGAAAGCAGAGGGTATCTCTCACCCCCCCCCCCCGATTAGTAATTACATTCCAAAATCTTTTAATATTTAGGATTCCATATAGCATACCATTTGTAATTATTTCCTCAACATTCTTTCCACTCAATTCAGAGATAACCTTCTTCGACCTTTCCTTGTCAACTTCAATTCCTACACTTCCAAGGATCTTCTCAATATCAGCTTCTGATGGATTTTTGTTTCCTCCCAAAGAGGCCAAGAGGTAAGCGGCTACGTAACGCATTCTAAAACAAAGGCATTTTATTAAAATTAAAAAAATAATAATAATCCATATGCATAGAATTGGCAATTAATGTTTCCCATTTCTTTCAGAATGGGGCTTAAAAATCATAATTTTTATCGGTAAGATTTGATTTTCAAGTTGGACGAGCGGACAATGTTGGATTCCATTCTATTGTAAATTCTGTAAGTGGTCGCCATGTAAAATGCTCACTCAGTATATAGACATTTTTAAGAATGATACTTAATTGAATTATGATTTTAATTCTTTGAGAGAGCAAAGGGTGCCACTTTTGATTAATGAAGGGATGCGCCGACCAAAACTCCTTTATGGAGCAATCTTGGAAGCAGGAAAATGGTGTTTGGCACAGCTTGGAACAGTAAAACTTAGAATTTGGAGCAGCCTGGAGCAATAAAGTTGCAAGTTCGGAGCAGCCTGGAGCAGTAAAATTGCAAATTCGGAGCAGCCTGGAGTAGAAAAATGAAAATTCAGAGCAGACTGCAGCAGAAAAATTGCAAATTTGGAGCAGATTGAGCAGCAAAAATATAAATTTTGCACCACTTCAGGAGCAACTATGTATATTTCACACACAGAAACATGTGTGACGTGATAAAATGAACGAAGTCCATTTCTATGGCAGTAGAAGGGCTCAGACTTGGCTGCGGGAGCTTTGCTTTTCTCGTGAAAGACGGACAGTACAAGCCCTCTTCTTCTGAAAACTCAAGATAAGAACGGTTGAAAATAATGGTCAATACAGGCCTTTCCAAGTCAAAGGAACAGAATCATAATAAATTAAAACAAACGAAGTTTTCAAAAGCGGATGCAATTGGATAATTTTGAAATGCGCAAAAAATAGGCATTCAAAAAAATTGTAAAAACAAGTTAACTTGATAATCTGCCAGATATGCTAGAGGAACTGCAACTTTAAAAATCACTTTTAGAACAAATTTGTCCAATTTTTGAGCAGATAAGTCCATTTAGCGGTCTTTTGGCACATCCCTGTTAATGATATTTAGAACAAAGCGGGGGGGGGGGGATTCTAAAATTTTTTTTTTTCCAGTTAGAAATTATGTTGCCAGCCCAAAATTTTTGGTGCACTAACAGCCCTTGAACAGACTATATTATTATATAAAGGGGCTAAATTTTTTGCTCAAGAAAAATGTAGAATCTTTAATACTTTTGAGTAAAACAATGCATTCAGAAATTTTATTTAATCCAATGCTTTTTTTATTCTTATGATCAGTATTCCCCATGAAAACTAACTTTGATAATTCAAGATGCAAACTTGACTTCTTTTGACGCTAAAGTTATTTGCCACTTGTCTCGTCAACATTGTAATTTTATAGAATATTTTTGGGTAATAATATTTTATTTAATATTATTAACTAAAATAAGATGCAAAAAGATTGCTGTTCCATTTGCATAAATCATCAGGGGAGCGTAAGTGTGCAATAATTTCCGAGAATAGGCAAGCTTCTAGTTCTACAGACGGCGTTAGACATTCTTGACATATTTCTTATTCTTACCTTAAGCCCAGAAACTTCTGAAATAAAATAGAGCATCCCTCTCTGTACCAGCAACAAGTTGGATCAAAAGTGCAACAGTGAAAATGCAGGGGTCTGTCCAGGATTTTTCACAGGGTCCGTTTTTTGTGAAAAATCAAATAATTTTGTGAAAAATCAAATATTTTTGCAAAATTTTTTTTTTTTTTTGCAAAAACGGAAGTTTAGACTCTTGAGGTGGTGGAAATTGCATCATTGACACTTAAAGTTGAGTGTTTTCCCTCTTTTCTGTTGAGAATATCATTCTTTAGTACTTTTCTAGTATTTGGGGGGGGGGGGGGGAGAGAGGTATCGCTCACTGGGGGGAGATAGGCACCCCTCAAGTATCAATATTTATCTACTATTCTACATCATGTTAAATTATACTAGAAATGTTATTTGTATAGTATTTAAAACAACTGTAAGAAAAAAAAATCAGTCAGGGGTTCAGCATTTAAATTTTTAACCCAAGACACTGTTTAAGAGCACAGAGTTTCATTTAAAACTTATAAATTCCGTGATTTTACAAAAATAAAAAAAAAAATTTATTTGTTTACTTCTTAACTAAGCGTACTAAACATCGAAAATGCGAAAAATCAGATTCCCATAGCGGATGCAAAGAGATTGCAATCCTCAAAGTGAAGGCATCAAAAGTATAAAAACGGCTTGTAAAATAAATATTTTGGATAAAATTATTTTAGAATTGCATTTTAGAGCCCTAAAATAAACATATCATTAATATCTGGACACAGTTGAAGTAAAAATAATAATAATAAATAAATAAAATAAAAAATAAACGATCGATTCAGCATTTTAATTATTGACTCATAAAAGAAAATGGAATTCCGCTTTAAAACCTGAAATAAGCTTTGTTACAAAAATAATGAACCCTTTTCATTTATTTGCATCCTAATAAAGTGAAGTTAGCTTGAAAAAAGAATGAAATATGATTCTCATATCGGATGTAAAAAGATTTCGTTTTTCAAAATGTAGGCATCTATAGAAAAAAAAAGGTAAATAAAAGAGTTTATTTTAAGTTAATTATCCTTTTTAGCATCGAAAAATCAAACCCATATAACTTTCTCCCAAAATAACAGTTTAACATCGCACCGCCAGACGCTAATGGCGATAAACAGTTAAACATCGCACCGCTAGACGCTGACCAGAGCCATAGAAGAGGAAGGGCTAGGTCTTAGCGCCTCGAAAGTAGGAACGGAGGGGGAAAGTGCCAGTGACGTCACTAGGTACACTCGATCTGGGACATTTGTGTTGTGCGTGCGTGCGTAATTCCTCACTCTTTTCCCGTTTTTATATTATTTCTTGAGGGTTAAGCTTCAAAAAGGAATGAAATACAAGGGTAAATGCTTTGAGTCCCATCGACAAGTTAATAAGCGATACGAAAAACAGTAAACCTGATTAAAATCTACAATACAAATTTTTAGTTTCTCTTGTGTATTTTTGGATATTCTTTAGCCAATATTCCTGATTTAAAGGGGTAGAAAGCGGAAATTTCGCACAATAAAATTGAGCTTATAAAGAAATGAAAATAATTTACTGTGCTTGTCAAGTTTCCTCTCGTGTGTACATAATTTTGTCAGTTTAGGCTTTAAATAATATTAATAACATTGTTATTTCAATCTTGTCTCAAATAAAATGAAAGAGATAAGATTGATATAAGGAATAATTAAAACATATTTGAATTTCGCGATACCATTTGAATCTAAATACTGCCGATATGTTTTAGAGAAAATTATTTTTTACGAAGTAACTATAACTCTGAACAAGAATCTTAACAAACGTTGTTTTTGAAAACTGAAGTAGAACCTCATTAACCTGGACTAATATAGGATCCAGGTCATCTAGATTGTTTAAAACGACTTAAACAAAACAACCTTTAAATTCAATCAATGTACATAAGTAAAATACTTGAACACAGTAAAAGTTGTATTTTGAATTCAAGAGAATGAAATATAAAGCTGCATTAAAGAAAATTAAAAAAATAAAAATACAGCCTTACAAGAATACATTATTGTACTAGCGCGTTCTTCATTTATACCGTATGTACATTTAAATGGTTTTCCCAGATTAATGGGTGTTTACTGAAATTATTAATCAACATTTTATTCACTTCAATTTATAAATAAAATATTGAAATTCAGCAACGTAAACCAAGTTTAAAGTTTCAATGATTATCGCCAAATTTATAAAGCTAACTTATTTGTAGACTGAAAAATTTCTTCATGTCTGAATTCTACAAAACATTACGTTACAGTAATTAATTGAAATCTTTCGGAATATTCTACAAAGTTTTCTTCTGTGATAAAGTCCATTTAAAAAAAAAAAATGTCGGCGTACCTTTTGTAATCAGAAAGTTTTTCGTTCAAATATCGGATTCTTCCAAATGTTCTTACGCGAGAAAAAAGTTCAACAGCTTTTTTATATAGGTCAGGAAATTAGTCTTCCAATACAGAAGAACAATTACCGTACTACCCCGCATTATTCGGCATGCCGGAAAAAAGCGAGGTTGACCAGCACGCCGAGAAATTCGAATTGTCCGGCATGCCGGATAATTCGGGGTTTATTTCGCATTAAAACAAAAGTAAATTTTCCCGTTCCGGTCCAATCAAAAGTCAAACCACTGGAAGTAAAAAAATAAATAAATCGCGAAAGTAACCTTTTTTCAAAATAAATGTGCATTTCATATAACATGTGCGTGCTATTTATGATAGGACATAACTAATGGATTTGATTACATGCCAATAAAGTAATCAGTTCAGAAACAATCATCGTTACTGCGATTTATTCATATTTTTTTTACATAAAAATATTTTAGGTTCCTTTCAGAGAGGTAAGTTTAATTTTTATTTATTGAAGAGCTATGGTAAATTATTTAGCACTGGTTTAGGGGCGGACTCTTACTGCTTAAATGTTTGCTTACATAGTTTCAATTTAATTTTTATAAAATTATTTGTTATCAAACAATATTTTTCTTGTTAAAATAACAAATGGCATTGTTAGTAAATATTTTCACAAAATTAAACTGTTTGTTAATATCAATAAGATATGAAAAGAATTCATATTCATTTTTAAGCTGATCATATATTTTTTATATTATTATTATTTTTTTCCTAACCTCGATTTTTCCGGCATGCCGGAAAGGACCAGGCAAGTGTTATTGAAAATCTGGTAACCCCCAAATTTTGCGGCATGCCGGATAATGTGGGGTAATACGGTAAATGTCCAAGCTTTTGTACAATCACAAAAACACTAATGTATCTGATTTGAAAGCTTTAAATGATCACAAAAAAAAAAGAAAAGAAAAGCTCCTACAAAAATAGATACACGATTGAAATAATCACGATACGGTGCTCATTTTACATGCGAATTATTAATTATTTTAAGCATGGGGATACAGTGTTCAAGAAATTGTTTAGTTAAATCTATTGAATAATATTTACAAAGAAATTTCATGCATTACATCTAGATATTGTAATTTTACGGTTGAAGGAAACTTATTACGGTCTCACAGTGCCGTTAATAAACTTATTAAATATCATTAACTTGCAATGTGACAGGGTTGAACCAAATCCTGCATTAAAAAATAACTTCGTACACCACATTTTATGAAATTTGCCTAGCTCTTTATCTTAACTTTTTAAAATTCTTCCTCCAATTATTTATTGAAGCAGCTTCAAATTTAGTATTCCATAAAAAAAAGCATTTAAAAACAGAAAAGAAGGTTGTATTCTCAATTTTTTGATGTGTTTTGAGCTCTTTGAAAATTTTGAAGGAAAGCTTAAGTTTCCAGAACTTTTTCAGTACTAGGCCATCAGCACGTGAAGGCATTTTCAATACTTTCAAATATAATTACACACAAATATTTTCGATTCTAAAAAATGTGACCTTTAATGTCTACTTTAGCATAACGTGGAGGAAAAATGACCTGCAACTGATATAGCGCAGGAGCATATTTCTGAAAAAACCCTAGTCAAATGTTATGAGACATTTCCAAATTAAAAAACCTTGAAAACAATATTCATATCCTTATTCATAATAAGTGATTTTTAAGCTTGTCTGGGATTGGCCTGGGCCCCTTCAACTGCTTCTTTAACAACCCTTGTACAGAGAACAAATTTTTAAATTGTATTTTAGCTAAGGCATACAGCAGTTCTTTGGGCACACACACACTGGATTGTCCCGCATAAGGCCCCTAGACCCGCGGAGTGTACCCGATGACGTCAAAAACGAGTTTTCTACTCTCGCTGTCCTTTCGGCGGTGGAAGGGAAAGATCAAAGGATTGAGCTAGCCCTTGTAACTTTTATGGCCCTGGACGCTGACGCTAAGTGGTGATTAGTTTGAATTTGGTAACCCTATCTGAAGCGATCACATCCCTCCCCCCCCCTACTACCCTTTGCAGTTCTAAGTTCATTTCGCTGTATATTATTGATTATTAAATCATGAGTCGGGGGAAAAGTGCTTACTACGCCTATTCAGAGAATGTTGACGCTTTTTCAAAGAAGTTTACAACAACACCGCTGCATAAAACAAACAAGCAAAATTATAAACCAAACTGACTTTCAGCTGTTAATTTCTTTCAAAGAAACCAACAACAGGCATTATATTTATTTGGCCGTAGTAATTATTTATGGCATGTAGGAGCATCAAAGGAGTGCCGATTTTTTCTTTTGCGAAATTAGCTGATTGTGTATAAGTTGATTCCTCTAATTTAACTTTAAAAAAAGTTCCAACCATTATCGTTTTTATACAGGAAATATGCTGAATGCTGTATTATTTTAATCTGAGATTTGCTCTTTCAATAAACAATTTGTGAAAGATCCGTTTTTGTTTATCAGAATTTTGTGAAGGGTCCGTTTTGGTTAATCGGGATTTTGTGAAAAGGTCCGTTTTGGTTGATTGGATTTTTGTGAAAGGTCCGTTTTGGTTGATCGGATTTTTGTGAAGGGTCCGTTAAAGGACCCAAATTTGCTCTGGCCAGACCCCTGAAATGGTTTAAATTCAGATAAGTATGAATCACAAGGTTACTGATCTTAAATGTTCTTTCTATACAAATATTCTTAGCATATTCAAGTTTTTTTTAGTACGTAATACGACGAAGTATTATTCATAGCACAGTGATTGTATTTGCTAGGAACAAGGAAAAGATTTTAAGTCTTTAAAGTGCTGAACTCGATCTCTAACTCCAGTACGTTTTAATCGACTTAACTTTTACACATTTAATTTCACATTCAATATACAATTTGTGATATTAAGTAGCAGATAAGGAAAATGGTTACAACACGTGGTTCTAGGTTTAACACGAAGTCTTTTAGTTGGAGCTTTCTTCATTCATTTTATTTCGACAACTAAAACATTACAGAATAAATAGAAACTGATGACTTATTTTTCAAAACAATTTTTAATTACATATTTACCTTTAAGTCGCTATGGACACGAAACGGGACCACTTACGAGAAATTCACACGTAACACAAAACGCAAAAGACGAATCACGATGAAGATTGAGCTGCGAATGCCAATCACAGTCACAGTGAAATTTCAGAAAGCGTAAAGATAAGTAATAGGCAGTTTAAGGAGCAGCAGGTTTTTGTTCTTTATAGAAAACCAAAATTATTTTCAGCTCTAAATATATTTTTTCTTCTCATGATGACTACATCGGTTGAGATTTTACTTAATTCTAGTTATTGTTGCATCTTCAGCTCTGTGATTGTCTCTTATCAGAAATGATTCCGTTTTCGCTGAGAAACGGGGAGTTCACAATCACTTCATAAAAATCTAGTAGTTTCAAGCTATGGGAAATGTGACCTATTTTTATGTTCTCCTGGGGAAAAGGGAATTCATAGCAGCTCTTTGAACAAACCGAGATCAAAGGTTCCGGCCGGTGGGAGGAAGTAGGAGGAAAAAGCAAAGAGTCTTTGGGAAAAAGGGGAACCCTTTTAGCTGCTCCCCTATGCTGCAATGCATGCGACTGCAGCGTAAACCAAAGTTAACTGCTAGAGAATGGGCTCCCAACGTGTAGAAATTCCTTTTCAAACTCAAAATTCATAGATTAAAATCAAAAACATCTGAAAATTCTTTAAGAAATACGAGGAATAATCATCACAGGTGTTCGTCCTACATAGAGTCCCTAAATTGTTTTAAAAAACTCATAACATAAATAAAAAAATTCTTTTGCGACTTATTTTTTAACTTTGTAAAATTAAGTTTTAAAACAATAAGTGCAAACTTATTTATTTACTCTATGTTTATTACAATTTGCTAAAAATGTATAGATGTGGCGTATAATGCAGACGAAATTTTGTGGGTTTCCGCGGTTAAAGTAAAAGAATACGAATTTCTCTTTAACTATCCTCAAAAATGTTTGGAAAATTGATGGAAAGAAAATAACTGCTTTTTTTATTCTTAACAAAGGCTTTCGAATCTTTACTGGGGTCAAAAACATTTGGGACTATTTATTATAATGAAGAAGCCGGTGTTCTGAGAACGCCATTTTGTGTCGTGATGCGGAGGTGGTAGTAGGTGGTTACATGTCAAGCTGTTGGACATTTAAATATCCCTACTTTGAGTGTTCAAACCCTTTTTTTTCCATATTAAGTTGAACGTCTAGCGTTCATCATGACGACTCAAGGTTTACCAATCCATTTTCAAGAGCATTTGCAGGTAAGTTCAAAAGTAGAGCAATATATTTGGAGGCTGATGACCGCAGAGCATGAGCAACGGATATTTCCAATTAATATAATTTTAAGAATTTAGTTATGTATATTTTGATGCTGTTTCACCTTATAGAACAAGCAAAATACATAACCACTGATTATTCAAGCAGTATATTGAACAATTTTCAGAACACTATCTTTGAAATAAATCTGATTACACCACGTAACATGATGATTTATGAAACGCCCCTAAATGTTATTATTTTGCTATTTGTAATATGCTTAAGTTTCATTTTGTTTTTTCTTGTCAATTACATTGTTATCTTAACTATAACTATTAAGATTAACTTTGAGTAAAAATTTCATTTGAAACGTGTAACTATTTCTACTGTAGTCGCACATTTTCCCTTCAACCTTTGGTGGTGAAGTTTTTATGCTAGTCAAAATTATAGTTCAAAACATTGAAAGCGCATCAAGTGGTTAAGTTTGATGGCTAAAAATTTGGGTTTGAGATCAGCAGCATTTTTAATTTTTTTTAAACAAGTTTTTTTTTTCAGAAAAAAGGAAAAAGATAGAAATCTATTTCACTGAAAGCCCCAGTATTTTTCACTATTTTAAAGATTCAGAAACATTTTAGTTTTGTTTTTTGTTAGGAAAGTGATGTGTTTAGTAAGTGAATAAATTTCCAAAAATTCGAGTGTACTCTGAATGAAATAAATCAGACCTGTCATTTCAATTTTACAGGGGGGAGGGTCAAGAGCGGGCAGTCAGGGGGGAGGGGTTATCAATTGGACTTCTCCCCCTCCCGTGTTAGACAAATAGTGTAATTACGCATTTTTATTTTGTTTTCCCCTATAAAATATTTTAAACATATATCCTTTGCCTTATTTTTGAAGTTACCGGCTTGTGCATGTTCGGTGTATCAAAAAAAAATGAAAACTGCCCACACAGTGTCTGATCTGAAGAGAGCAAGCCAGGGCCCTAAACTATGGTCCCCCAAAAAAAGTAACATTTACATAATTTATGTATCTTAACTAATTTAATATCTTTCCTTGGCTGCTTGAAATGGGGTTCAGTGTAGAAATAGGGAGGGAATGCAGGGCTTACATTTTATTTTTACGCTAGCATCCTCCTGCATTTACTATTAATTATCTCGGCGCTTTTTGATTTCATTAATTATGTTCATACCTGTAAGTGTCCCTTGACCTTTTTTTTCCAAGACCAAACCACTGACAGGGTTGATTTGGTATTCTGGTTTCCATTAGTTTGGTTTTTACTAGAGCTGGGGGTATATTTCAATAATTGGGAATCTGGCGATTTTTCTTCATTGGCGTTAATTTTAGGCTCCAGTGGCTGCGCAAGAGGTATTTTTCTTTGCAAATCAAAACAAAGAGATTTGAAACATTTATTAACATCTTAGGGTTACTGTAAATCAGCAGGGTTACCAAAATAAAATTATTTATGCCAAAAATGAGACGACCGTACCATATTCCCAATTATCGAAATATCCTCTAGAGTTGCGGAGTGGGAGAGAAAATGTCCGACTCTAGAAATTTTAGAGCCTTCTACTCCGATTTTGATCCTTTAACTCTTAAATCGGTCATTCTGACTCCAAGCTTTGAGAGAAAATGACACTTAGACTCTTGGAATTTTTAACTTTCAACTCCCAACTCGCTCCTTTTCCCCCAAAAGCCATCAGACTCCAGCATAAATTGTTAAGTTGAAGTTTTTGGAAGGTTGATTTTGAAGGGTTTTTTGATCTTATTGAGTTATTCTTCTTGGATGTTGCATAGAAAAACATTATCACCCTTGACGGTGATTGGTATAGTAAATTAACTTTAAGACCTCCCCTCTCCCCATTATTTTTAGACTTGGGTTTCCTGAAGAAAAAAGGCAGCAGTTTTGAACTTTGGTGATTAAATAAATTTTTAATTAGCAGATTTTGGTATGTGTTCAATATGATCATCTTGAAAACATTCCTCCATAAATTTCATGAAATTAAATCCCTAAAAGGCCATTTTAGAATACTTCTATCAAAGAAAGAAGGGAAAAGATGTTTGAAGATCTCCTTGACTGAATCTCTGTATTGTTTTTAAATAAATATTATGTGCCCCCAACCTTCCTCTCCAGCAAGTGCAAATCAGAATCGCCCCAAAGCAGAATACTTTACAATGTTCTGCAACGTAAAATCATTTGACCAAAATTGTTCTGCTTCAAGCATTGTACACGAAAGAACGTGACATTTTATAACAAATTGGGTGTCAAAAATCAAAATGGTTTCATATAGGAGTTTTTTTTTAACTGGACTGTTGCTATTTATTTCTGTGAAAATGAGATTTTCGAAAACATCACTGCTTTCAACCAAATGGCTAATTAAAGAGCATTGAATTTGGAAAATTAGTTGGTCATGAAAACTATAAAATCAAAAGACTTTAACAAGGTGTCAAACATAAACCGATTGAGATTCTCCAGAAAATAGTTTGTATGTTTTCTAAAATGTACAGAAAGAGCAAAGATACAAAATTTTATAAAAAATAGAACCTAGGTGTCAAACCACATTTGTTTTTGGTTAATTTTACATGGCATGAAGGAGCAATTAAAATATTCTTACTATATAAAGACATTATTGAAATAATAAATAAAATGAGTAGAGTTTGGGTTGTCTATAGAAAAACACATCAAAACTTTCTATATAATTGAAATATTTTCTGGATGCAAAGGGATTGAAATCTCAAACAAGACACGCAATTTCCGCCGATGGCAATGTTTCAATGTTTGCGTTTCCAAAACATAAGTGTATTGTGGAAATTGCTGTGGATGAAGAACGATTGGGGAAAAGTCCTGCAAAGGATACATCAGATTCAACATCACGAGATTTTCGACTAATTATCGTAATTTGCGATAATTTTAGATTTTCTTCTAATTTTAAGAAATGTGCAGAATTTCTGCAAAATTTATCTTGAGTTGGAAGATATTGTAGAAAATCTTCAATTTCTACAGATTTTCTGAATTGCAGTTTCTACTGATTTTCTGCAGGGTAGTTTTTGCAGATTTTCTACAGAAAATTTGTCAGTTTTCCTCTCATATTTGAACAGAATTGTTCTGCAGCTCAGAAATCTGTTCTGCGACGTACATCGCAAATTTAGTCAGTCATCACAATTTGTAGTCGGAGGTCAGGTAAAAAAAAAAATTGCACCCCCATTTAACAGTTTTTGGATATGTCCATGCAATAGAATGGAAATTCCTTGGTAAATTTTATTCATTTCATTGTTGCATTGTTTTTTAATTATAAAAGTAGCTCAGTTATATTTTTTATTTAATTTGAATTGTTAGAAACATATGTCCAAAGGATAGAACAGATGGTTGTACCTCTGTATTCGCAAAGAGATTTGGATTTGCATACATTTTGCTAGTATGTTTTTTCTAGAAAAAAATAGCATCCCATGAGTCATGGAAAGTTAGCAGAAGTCTTAGATTTCAAAAACATATATATGTATTTCCTTGAATAATGCACTGATGAATAAATAGAAATATTTATCTTTCTTTTTTTGTGAAGATAAAACAATTTTTCTTATTTGATATTAAAAATAAAATATATCTCCATGTAAGTTTTTGACAATAAAATTTTATTGTTCCTCTCACTGTAAAAATTAAAGATGGTGCAAGGACCAAAGCTTCAGCCATCTAACGACCAAATCTTAACTTGGCTTTGCACTTAAGAATTTTGTAAGGGGTGGAATTTTAAAGTTCGCAATTTTGTGAAAGGGTTTTTCGAAATGGACAGTGGCAGATTTATGGATTTTGGTGCTCGTTGCGTTACCTTTTCTTTTTTAGGGGGAGGGGGGTGGGCGGCTCATCTACCACAGAACTTGGTAAAATATTTGTCAGGAGCATTTTTGAATGCCCTTGAATGTTTAGCCACAATTGTAAAATTTGCGATGTGGTTAATCTGCCACTGCCCTAGATAGATTTTAGCTTCAAGGTCATTCACTGTCATTTTTGACCTTGAGCATTTGACAACATGTTATTTCAAAAAAGTATGAACAAATATTTTATTGTTACAACTTCAGAGGCATCAATAAGCTAATTGCATATTGGCAGAGCCAATCAATGATAGTGATGACTATTTGCTACAAATTTCTTCACCAGTTTTTTAGTCCTAAAATCAAGAGTTACTAGTTAATTTCTGAGAGATTATTTATTTTTTCTAAATTCCTAAAATAATTTCACAATTTCATCTGATTTTTTTGAGTAGAGTTCGCATATTGTTGTAAAAATTAGAATAATGTTAAACAGACATGAAATTTTAAAATATTAGGAGGTATACCTGTAGCTAGCAGGGCTAATTTAGAAGCACTTTTAATTTTGATTTATATTTTAACCATCAGTAGGCATTTAACCCAAGATATTTATCCTTTATGAAAATTAGAAACATTAACCTAATGCAATGTTGTATGGTATGTGTATTTTTATTTAAAACAGAAAAATTAAATTATAAAAAAAGTGACATTAACTGAACTAAACATCAATAAGTTTCCCTTTTCAAACACAAAGAAAAAATGTACACTTTTAAAAATCAGGAGCAAAGTCACTAACAGCTTTACTCCTCGATAAGTTTAGAGATTGAAACAAGTGTTCAATAGGGTCACCTGGGGTAAAATGGGTATAAAAAACAGCATTTTTTATTTCAGTGACCCATAGCAGAAATATCATGAAATATAATTGTGTTTTTGTTCAATATTCTATACATTGTGTATCTTAGGTCTAATTTGGACATTGCTTGTGTTAACTTTTTACTTTAAATTTAGTGTAAAGGGGTATACCTATTTTACCCCTGTGTATACCCATTTTACCCCGTGCTTCGGGGGTAAAATGGGTATATGCTGTTTAAAGTTGAACTACACTAACTAATGGAGAAATTTTTTTTTTAATTGAGTATAATTGCATTGGAGAATAAAAACTTTAATCCAAAACAACCACAAAAAATGTTTACAGAACCAAATTTATGAACAAAAGGCGCATTGGCAAAGACTTGCGTTTTGGCTAAAGTAGTATTTTTACAACTTGGTGATGCCTGCACAACATCAATGTTGTCTCTCTTGGGGAACACATAGGATAATTTGGCAGATGATTTTGTAGCAAACTTCTCAGTATATTCACCTTCAGCTGAGATTTCAGTGATTAAACCTTTAAATTACACAAATTTAACAACGGACCTTGTCGCCAATTGCTGGGATGAACAACTAGGAGAACCACTAATTTTCACTCCTACTTCATTAGTTATTTTATCAATTATTGTGAATGTCTTTTTTTTTTAATTTATGTGTATTTATTTATTTTTTCTGGTTTTGTTTGTCTCTTGCCTGTTTGTGTACAATCTCGCAGCCACCTGCTCTGTAATTAAAATTTCTCCCACCTTTGTTTGGACTCTTACTTTTTTTTTTTTTGTAAATTTTTCATTTCCTTACCAGTGCTAAAAAATGGCTTCGAACCAAGAGGTATAGCAGGAGGATTTAGTTATTCAGTACAACTTTGCTATGAGACATAAGGATTCTGTTGTGATTGTGTGTGAGGTTGTACTTAGACTATGTTCTGAGCATGGGAGGTTGGTAGTTTTAAAAGGAAATTAAAGACAGCATATTAGCTATCAATACTTACTATGTTTTCTAATATGTAGCAATGAACCATATACATAATAAACTTACAGTAAATTACTAACGTACAGTAATCATGAACTATATCGATAAAAATCGAAGAATGTAATACCTTTAAGTACTAATTGGCGTAAGTCATAGTAATTAAAATAAAACAAATAAATACAGAGTAATTATTTATAAAACTTTTTAAAAACATACTTTTAGTTTAAAAGATGAATAATATCTAACATTTGTCTTGCAAAGATAATTAAAGTTTTTTAATCTTCATGCATTCAATGTCTTTAATCTCGTTTAAACTCGAAAATGTTAGCTATACCCATTTTACCCCATACAACTAAAAGTGCTATAAAATTTTTGTAAATATTAAAATTTACTTATTTTTTGAGTTTTCTGTTAGAAAAACTCTTTCTCTATCAAATCCAAATAAAAAACTTCTGAAAATCTTCCTGTAAATTTTTTTTAGAAAGAAGTTTATCACTCACTATAAATGCATTGTTTTGTGTTCTGAAAATTAAAACTGTTGCTAAGCATGGTAAATGAGTTGCTAATTTTTTTTCCTCAACTCAAAATGTTGCCTGATATGTATATATTCATCATATTTTTTTATTTTCAAAAAATGTTGTCCAGTAAAATAAAATGAAGAAAAATGCAACTATACCCATTTTACCCCAGGTCCCCCTAATCTAATTTTTTTAAGTTTAAATAAGTTTTTTGATGTTAATTTTTTAGGGGGCAGTCCCCCCCCCCTTCCCCCTCTCGGGATACACCAACAGTTGAAGCACAGATTTTTCATTCTTTTTTACGAACTGCAAATCACAGAAATCCTTTTAAACTCAATGTAAGGTAATGTTGACAGACCAGTGAATGAGCACATTTTCAAATACTCATTGCATCATTAAATATTGTAAAATTTGCCGCAGGACAGTAAACACACTTTAAACGATATATTTGATTAGTTTTTAAAATTTAGAGGAGCTTTAGTTGTTCTGTATCAGATTTTTTTAGTGTGTGTGGGGGGGGGGGAGTCCCAGTAAATGAACGTCCTAAAGGGTGGATAAATGCAGCATTTTCTAATTTTCCCTTTAGAAATTGGTTAAAGAAAATTACTTCTGCCGATTCATTTAATAAAAATGTTAAACCTTGTGTTTTTAATAAAAAGTAAAGTCTTCGCTAGAGAGTGTTCTTTCATTGATCGGTCTACCCTATAAATAGCTGTTTCATAAGATTTTCAGTAGCAGGCTTAGAAAATTTCAGGGAAATAGATTATCTTTGTCATGTAAATTATCATTTTACCTTCTTTTGCTCTTATTTCTATAAAGAAATTAGTTTAAAAGGTCAGCGTACCATAACATTACTATCTGAATTTTTTTATATGTGTTCAGATGCTTTTTCTTAAAATAAGAAGTGAAATGTTTGTTAGTAATGATAGAACTTATCATAGAACTATGCATATCCAATGGTGTACCTAGTTTTTGATGCATTTTGATTTGATGACCTCATTTTTGTGATTTTTTTTCCTTTGTGAGCTGAAGAAGTTGATCTGGCATCAGCTGTATAAACTTTTTGGGAGATTGTGATTTGTTGGTGCTTATTGTTTTATGTTCTTCTTGGAGAAATTATCTATAGGGTTTAAAGATTACTTTGAATTCTCTTCTAGCTTACTGCTGTGGGAATAAATGCTACAAACATCACTTTCAATAACCTAACTATGGAGTCTGATAAATTTATTTGTGTACGAGAAAAAGTTGGAGAATCTGCCCAAGTTGTCATCATTGATATGAGTAATCCTACTAATCCCATTCGTCGTCCCATATCTGCAGATTCTGCTATAATGAATCCTGCATCAAAAGTAATTGCTTTAAAAGGTGAGTATTTTATTAAAAATTATTTTCAGTTTAAGCTTCCAGGCTGCAGACCCGGGTTTTGTTCCCAAGTTTGGTGTGGTTGGCTTATCCTTTCAGTGGGTCAATAAAATTAGTGCCAGGAGTGCTTGAGATCGTAATACTGGGAGTTCTGCATTCAGCTCGCCCCTTAACCCGTACATCTGCCTTGCACCTCAGAGCCCTCGGTCACGAAAAGAGTGGAGCAGGGTAGGCCTTGTCCCCTATGAGCTGTTATGGCACCAAATTTTGTGAGTTTTCTCTCTTATTGCCCTTTGCTTGCTGTCGCTCCCCCCCCCCTCCCCCCCAACTGCAAGCAGTTCCATTTGCATCAATTTCAGCTTTTGCTTAAAATTTTCATCTTTGATTATGAAACGGAAATTCTTCCCGACATTTACCTCATAACTTAATTTTCCAATGATTTTTGTTGTAATCTTCTAATTTAATTTTTACCTTCTTCCTGATCTCCGATTCTTTTAAGAGCTGGTATTCGACCTTATACCTAATACTATGCAATATTCTATTTTCAGATTAATTATTTAAACCCTAATAGGGTGGAAAATAAATATTTTATTTTGATGAGCAAACTCTGATATATTGAGGAGCAGTTTTATGACATTTTGCTAAATCATGTTTTCAACATGAAAAAAAATGTAATATTTGATGTGTGCATTTAAAAAGGTTTGAACAATGACTTCAGTTACAATTTTTTATCACTTATCTTCTACAAAAAAAAAATGCAAATGTGTGGTTCTAAAAATACATTCTACAAAAAGGTTCCCTAAAAGATATGAAAACTTCAAAACATTAGTTTATACCATTAAAAAATTAAAACTATTTGCACCCTATTCATTAATAAAATTAGTAGTCTAAAATCATTAAGTACACTGCATTAACAATTAGTTTTGTCTTAAAAAATATTTATTTTAATTTTTTTTGACACCATAGTTTTGATGTAATTTACAATATTGATACTTGTTTCACAAGATTTAAATCACAAACTAAGATGCAATACAGTTTACTTCTTACGCTGGCCCCCAATACAGTGAAATCCTATTTTAAAGAGCCGCAAGTTTTGTTCCTTGTAACCAGAATTCTGTTGTAATGGATTTCAAGTTGCGTAATTATCATTAAATTGGGATTGAAAATGTATTTTGTTAAAAAGCACATTTTGTTGATTTGGTATTTCACTGGATTAGTTGGTTCCAATACTGAGCAAAATTTCGCATAGATCCTGTAATACCTAAGTAAAAATATGACTATACATTTTAAAATTATGTATCAAGAAAGCCCTGGTTTTTCTGCATGATGCAAAATTTGTACAGGAGTAATTTGAATATGACTCTAGAGTAATTAGAATATGAATTAAAATAGTTTTAAAGTAATTTCAAGCTGAAAAGTGGCTTTCTTGTTATTGTAAAAATATGGTCATTGTTGCACAATGTTTTTATTAAACGTGATGTGTCATTGATTTGATAGACTGTTGTAATGTTATCATTAGACTTTTTACTATATAGTAAAATCTCTCTGTGCATTTGTTTAGTGTAGGGTCATTCTCACAGAAACTCATTTCATGTCCTCATTATGGTTTACGAATGTTAGGATTTATTCATAGTTTTAGGGATCTAAGTACCTTTCAGAATAGTTTAACAAGATAATAAAAGTAAAATTTATATGTTTTATTTTTAAATGTGTTTTATATAAGTGTAAAAAGCTCTAAATGTCATTCCCTCTCTAGTTTCTGTGAAAAATAATTTCACACGTATATTTTTAAGTTGGTCTCCAGTGAGTTGTCCGAATCCTTCTCAATAATAAATTAACCCCCCAGATTAACAATATAATGAAAATCTCATAGTAAAATGTTAATTGTTTACTACTGTTGATGGTGACGAACATTGAAACAAATTTTCATCACCACGTTTTGAAAATTTGTCTCTCGAAAAATTTAAATCAATCAAACTGGGTAATTTTTCTTTACATGAGCCTATATTCATCTATAAAAGCTAAATAAAATAATTCAACAAAACTAAATAATCACAAGTTACTTCCTGTCTAAGAATACAGAGTATGATTGAAAAGTAACCAAACTTTTGCGCCGTGTGGTTTCCAGGCGTCAAAAAATAATGTGTGTTGGTTGGAAATGTGGGTCTGATATTGTTCTTTCAGACCCAACATGAATTAGTGAGTAAATATCGTCCTACGCACGAAGGTTCTTTTTGCAGTCATTTACGTTTTCCATGTGATGAGTGCAACGAAAGAGATTCATCAGTGTTTCACAATCAAGTTTTATGTAAAACAAAAAAAAACTTTATCGAGACCCAGGACCTGTTTTAAGAAGCCTTCAGAAATGATGTTCTGTCCTGGACACAAATTTATGAATGGCATAAGGCGTTCAAAGGACGCCGAAGACGAACGACACGCAGGTAGGCCTTCGACTTCAAAAACTGGTGAAAGAGTGAACAGGGTTCGTGAATTCTTGAATATCAACCATCATGCAAGCTTCTGGGAGATGAGTGAAGTGTTAAATCTAACTTACTACAGCGTTCCAAAAATTGTGACCAAAGACTTGAACATATAAAGGTGTGCGCGATACTGGATCCCAAGGTTTTGACCACCGAGCAAATTGAAACGCGTGTGCAAATGAGTAGTGAAGTGCTGGAATCCCAGACCTGTCTCTCCCGAACTTTTGTTCTCGCTCATCAAAAGACACCTGAAGGAAAGGAGTTTCTAGTTGACAGTGGGTATTGAAAACAGTGTAACCAACAATCTAAATGCCATCCCGGAAGATTTGTTTAAAAAATGCTTTGAAGAGTAGAAAAACCACTACCGCCGGTATATCAAAGCCCAAGGGATGTATTTCGAATAATATTAATTGCATTTGTCAAAAAGTTCAACAAAATTGTTGTTCCAGCAAAAGTTTGGTTACTTCTCAATCGCACCCTGTATTTATGTGATTAATCTTATAAAACAAATTTTTCACTTTGACATTCTCTTACTAACGCATAAAATAAGGGTGTTATTCTTAAGTTATTTATTCAGAAGGTTTTCTTTTATTTTAAATATATTTTTATTTTCTTACTCAAAATTAAAATTTTTTTTATACTTTTTTCTGTAAATTACTGAATATTTTTATGGAATGTATGCAAAATTTTTAATTTTTGAAACTTATTTATTTAAATATTGTAAACTTTACAGGACATAATAGTTTTTTACAAAATTATTGTATACATCTATCTATATAAAATGTCTTAACAGTGTTTATCCACTGGAATTTTTCTGAATTTCTTGAGCTCAAAATGATCATTTCTATGCAAATGACCTGTATTTATTAATGTAATTGATGCATTTTGGTTGTTAGAAATGGATTTTTAATATTTTTAATGCAAATGAATGCTTGTCCTATTAATGTGATTTTATGTGATTCATAAATTATATATCTAAGCTAAAATATTATTTCTTTTTACTTTTGCAGCTTCAGCCGGAAGTAAGTTTTTTCAAATATTTTAAAAAGTATTCTATGAGTATAATTTTCTAAGCTATGTCTTCTTTAATTGTGTTCAAAATGTTTTGAGTTGATTTTATGTAAAATTTTAATTTAATTACAAAATCAGTCATTGCATTAAATTTTTTTTTTTTTAATTATGTAATCAGAAATTATTTTTCTTAAACAAATTTTCGGTCCTAAATTTTAGTTTTGAAATTATATTATTATTTTTAGTTATGCTAGGGGACTTTGCCCAACGTTAGCTGGATCGTAAAGATTTAAATCTTCTATTTGAAAAAATCTGATTAAAAAATGAGTTTCGAGTTCCATTTCGAACAAAATGAAAATCCCCCATAGAAAACTTTAGCTCCAGGCTTGAATTGAGCAAAGCCTAGGACTTTTCATTAAAATCGAAACGCTTAATAACTGCTGTCCTAATTAATTGAAAAATTGGAACAAGCTTGATTTGGTGCAGAAAAAAACTTTCGAACAAAATCAAATATTAAGGGGGTGTGGTAAATCTTTGATGCCTTTAATAGGAAATTTATACAAAAATTTAGTTTAAAAACTAAGTACAAAAAAACTAATTTGAATAGTATTGAAAGAAAACCCAAAGGTTGGAAGTAATTTTGTACAAAAGTATAAGTACAAGGTCTCCTAGGTGCAATCCTGCCACACACATCGTTCCATAATTTCTTTGACCTTTTTTTCATATATAGAGATAAAATTGTTGAACTTTAATAAAATGTACCGTATTTTCGGGAATAAGCGCCGCACCTTCCATAAGCGCGCATGCAGCATTAAACTTAAAAGCACAATGAGTAGTAAAGAAAGCTGGATTAAATGTAAATAAAAAATATTTTTTTATTTCTCGCTAGTATTTTTAATTAACAATAATGAAATATTTAAAAATCCCCATTTTGTACTATTTGTCTTCGGCATCCTTCGATTGGCAATCACTTTCGATGGTTAATTTATCCAATTTCCAACAGCAAACACATCTCTCGTCAATGCCAAACTCTCTGGCAGCAAAACCATTTCCAATTGCTTCTGCCTTTATTACCTTAAACTTAAAGGCTGCAGTATAACTTTTCAATTACTTAGGAGCCATTTTCAAAAGCAACTCTGAAAAAATTCCGTAAAAAAAGATAAGCCAAGAATGTACGAACGCAAAATGATAGCTAACGATGTGGTGCCATCTGTTAGCAGCATTTTCAACTTTTATTTTTAAACTTGAAAAAAAACACTGTATCCGCCGCACCCGTTATGTGCGCCGCACCGTCATTTTTACTTTTTTTCTTGTATGCGCCGCGGCGCTTACTCCCGAAAATACGGTACACTGTATTTTTATTAAATTTTTCTATAATAAAGTTCTTAAATTAGGCGTTCTGGAATATTCATAATGTTTCTAGTATTAAGTATTATACAATATGCTTTCTTACAAATGTCATAGGCAGGGGCGTAGCTAAGGGGGGGGGGTTTGGGGACAAAACCCCCCCCGAAAAGTTAGTCTCAAAAAAAAGAGAAAAAGAAGAGAGTAGAGAAAGAAAAAAAAAAAGAAGAAAAGGGAAAAATTCCAAGCGATTATACATATATATATATATATATATATTATATATATATTATATATATATATATAAAAGAAGTAACCCCCCCCCCCCCCCCGAAAGTCGGGTCTAGCTACGCCACTGGTCATAGGTCATTAGTGGGCAATTTTTCATATTGACAACTTTTGGCAAAAGGACAAATTATATTTTATCTTTCATAAAAACTTTTCTCCATAAGGTTTAAATTAAAACATACTGCAAATCAACAGACCCAGATAATATACACAAACATATAAGCTCCATCCACAGAATTTTTTTAGAGCTTGCAAACAGTTCTGATATTGTGAAAAGGAAAAAAAAACTTTATAAACTTCATTTACAAAGAACAAAATACCAATCGTTAAGAAAATCTGAGATTTATGCAGCTATCAAGTTTGTTTGAGCAGCATTAACAACTATAAAAAATATAAATAAATTCAATAAAATTATTCATTGGTACATTTTTTATTTATTGTTTGCAAAATGATATCTTCTATTTATTCAAAGAAGGAATGGTAACAAAAATGATATTCAATTTTTTTTTTAAATCTCATTACATCAAAACAATATTAACATTATTAAAATCAACTTTTATATTGTCTAATATCAAAACTGTTTTTCAAGTACAGTGCTCTTCGTGGGACACCTGTGTCTATTTCTTAAAAGGTTTCAAGAACTAGTTTTGTATTTAGTTTCTATTCGAGATGAAGCACACTGACACTTTGAGAACAATATATGGTTATATTCATTAACTTTCAACATTTTAACTTTTGCTCAAACCTCTTCTCTGATTTTAACTATTTTGTTAAAGAACTCTTCTTAAACCCTGCCTGTAAAAAATATTACCTTGCCTTACTGTTACCGTGTAAAAAATATGAACTTTTATTTACGACTTAAAATTTGAAGTTTTTAACCCTCCTTGAAATGACTCCACATCCTTAATTGTATTGCTTATAAGTTTGTTTTCCCCTCGTAATTTTAAACTAAAACAATTGAAATATCTGGTTATGTCTGTCAAAAAAGCCAAATCGAAAATCTACGAAAGGTCGGAAATTTATCGAAGGTTTTCGCTCTAACGTATTTTGGAGTGGATATTAAACAATCAATTTATAACTTTACATTGGCTAAACCACTCCTATCTCCATATGAAAAATTAATCTCTGTTTAGAATTCAATTAAAAAGAGACTTGGGTTACATATTAGACTGCCACATTTATAACATGTTCCCGCGTAACAACTTTGCTGCATTGTGATAGTTAATGAGTAATACAATGAAATGATGTCTATTCTATTTGTAAGGGTGGTTAAGTATTAAATTTAATAAAGGGTAGTTAAATTTAATAGATTTGTTTAATTTAATACTTTATAAAAAGGTTGAAAAAAGCTAAAAATAGCTGGTAGTACAAAATAATTACTAAGTAAACCATCCCCAGGAGACGGCAAAACACACTACTACGGTCCCAAGCCCGAGGCGATATGTAAAACATTTAAATTAATTTTACCTTATCTTTTAATTATTGAACTTAAGCTTTCTGTCGACCTTTTTTCATTTTGAGAGTTTGTTTTATCATCTAGATGTGAGAACATTACAAATTTTCAACATTGAAATGAAAAGTAAAATGAAAGCTCATACCATGAATGAAGATGTTGTGTTTTGGAAGTGGATTAATGTTAATACCATTGCACTGGTGACTGAATCTGCTGTATTTCACTGGAGCATGGAAGGTAATTATTAAATTTAACCCGTAGCAATATAGCAAATTTCAATCATGTTGAATTTTAAGTGTTTAAATAGTGTATGATGTATGTAAACTTTTATCTATCTGTATTATGTTTCAAATTTTCATTCTGAAATAAGCATTCTCATAAATTAAGTCATTTAGTATTTTAATCAAAATGCTCTATATTTTGCAAGGTACGAAGATCATAAAAATATTTAGTTCATTCAACTCCCGATCATCTGCTGAATAGAGAGATACCTTAACCGTGTATTAGCGAATTTTGTGGATATTCTACAAAATAGGTAAAAAGAAAGATATTAATGTATGCAATAGCTTTTAAAAGGCCAATAACACATGTATACATTTAAAATTTAGCTGAAAACTGTGAAAAACCGTGAATGTAAAAAATGTGAAAAAAAAGAAAAGATTGCTTATTGTTGCAAATCGCTTACAAAAGTAATCAGACCAAGCATGTGAGGAATTTTTTTAAAGAAAACTAATCTGATTACTAGTTTACCTACATAAGTAGGGTAGATCTAAAAACCAGGTTTCAAACAACAATTTAGATTTAAAAACCAGTAAATCAAGTACTGCAAAAAATCTGGTTTCAGGAGGACTTTTGAAGGTTTAAATTTATTGCAAGGGAGACAAAAGACCTAATAGGAATTTCTAAAAATAGATTTTTCACTTTGAGAAATTAAAATTTATCTGCATTCAGTTAATCATAATACAAAAAAAACAAAAAAACTTTTGAAACTGAAAGGTCGTGAGCCCCAAAGCAGAATGCTGCTAAATTTGCGACGTACATCACAGAACAAATGCCTCAGCTGCAGAACAATTCTGTTCAAATGTGAGAGATTTGGACAAATTTTCTGCAGAAATTCTACAGATGGCTGTTGAAAATCTGTAGATTTCCTGCAAATATCTTCCAACTGAAGATGGAATTTTGCATGAATTCTGCAGGTTTCTTTAAATTAGAAAAAAATCTAAAATTCTCGAAAATTGTAAATTGGTGGAAAGCTAGCGAAAATGCCGTACTTTAATTAAGCTTAAATTATGAGCTTAATATTAGATTCCCACTAATCATTAAAGTAGCACATTTTTTGCATAATTAACAAAATTACAACTTTGATATAAAACTGGCCTCTATTTTTAAACATTAAAAGTTTTTCATTTTATTTCCGTGAGGCTTTTTTTTTTTACTTTTGAGTTAAATAATTGGATTTAGCTGGGTCATTGTTTGTGGTTACTTCTAGTAAATAACATTTCATGTAAGAATGGAAAAAAAAAGGAAACAAAAAGTTTCGAAATTATAAAATATTTGCTTTCAAAAGTTATGCTATCTGGGGAATGACTCATAAACGTAAGGTTTGGAAACATGGCAACATTAAAACACTTCCATTGCCGAAAATTGCATGTCTAGTTTGAGATTTCAATCCTTTGCATCCCGAAAATATTTCAATTATTTAGAAAGTTTTTAAGTGTTTTATTTTATGCTACCTTAACTGGACTCATTTATTACATTAGTAATTAATTCATTTATTTATTAGTTTTTCTAATTGCTCCTTCATACCATGTAAAATTCACCAAAAAAAAAAAAAACTTGGTTTGACACTTGGGTTTGGATTTTTATGAAATTTTGTATCTTTGCTCTTTCTATGCATTTTAAAATGCAGGTAAAAATATTTTTGGCAAAACTCAATCAGTTTAGGTTACCCAGAAATGCATAGCAACAGTAAAATTTTAAAATCTGAAGAAAAAAAAAAATGCCTGTGTATGAAAAGATTTTGATTTAGGGCTCCCAATTTGTAGAAAAGGTCATGTTATTTGCTTGTGTATACAATGCTTAAAGTTTTTGCAGAACAATTTTGGTCAAATGATTTTATGTTGCAGAACATTTTTTTTTTTTTTAAATTACGCCCACCATCATTCTTTCAAACATAAGGCGTCTTGCTGTCCAGTATAACAATGAAGTGGCTTCAAAGGGTGTTAGGGCTTGGAAGTCATCGCAATTATGAATATCATGAAAAGAGGAGCAACTATAAAGATGCTCCCCTGTCATTGGAGAAGTCTCCTCACAGAGCACACAGAGAGGTGAATCTGCCAGGTTGATTTTATGTAAATGGGCCTGTAGATAGTCATGTCCAGTAATGGTTCAGAAAGAGGAAACTCCCAGGGCTCTGGGAAGGATAGAAAGGCATGTACGCTGTTCATCATCCAGAAGGCAAGCCCAGGGCTTTCCGTCAGCTTTGTTCCTCAGGGCAGAGACTGTAGCATGTTGGATTTTGCTTGCGAGAAGTCGCTTAGCATTTCTAAGTGGAAACGGCCGAGAAGGTGGATGCAGAGACGCAGCCTCTATAGCCAAGATGTTTGCTCGTTCATTTCCATAGATGCCACAATGGCCTGGGATCCACTGGAAGACAACCTCTCTTCCAGAATACAAAAGAGTCGATGGATTTTTTAGACTCAAGTTCTGAAGGATATAGATTGTGATCAGTAATGGTCTGAATCGCAGCCTGAGAATCAACAAAGAGAACAATATTTTGTTCAGCTGGTTCTCCAATAGATCTGATGGCCATAAGAATTACGTTCATTTCTCCATCGAAGTTATCCGCCCAAGTGTCGAGAGGCTCCTGAAGACTAAAATGTTTCGAGTAGGCATCGACACCTCCTCTACCAGCTAAAGGAGTGGCTGATCCGGCAGTATAAGCCCTAAACCAATCCTGACCAGGGAACCTCTCATGTATTTGTGGCCAAAGCAATGGAGTACATCTGTCTGATGAAAATCTGATTTCTTGACAGGCTGTACCAGACCAAACCTAGCTGCAGCATATCTCAGAAGGCCTGTATAAAAAAGATGGTCTATAGATGCCAAGTCTGGAGTTGGAGACCTCAAAGGCCTCTGCAAGTCTTTGGCACTCAAAAAGAAAAGAATGTTGAGATTTTAGTCTAGTATGTGGAAGAATAATCAGGCCAGAATGAGCAGAACATTGTCAAGTATTCTGCTTTTGGGGCCGTAGGAAAGCCACCAATGTACCAATAATACACTTGCGGATAATCAGGAGTTTAATGTAATATTTTACTTGTATGGAAACATTTTATGATCACAGGAATATGAAAATTATTTGTCTTATTTCTTCAAGCTACTTTGTTTAGAGACCAAATATGTCGAGTGTTGTAACTTCATGACTTTCGATATTATTTTGATTTAGTCTACATAGTGATGTAAAATACCTGGGTATTTATTTTTAGGGGTAAATACCCAGGGTATATACCTGGGTAAATAGCCAAAATGGGTATTTACCCGGGTATTTATTCAAAAAATTTATATTCAACTAAAATACTTTTGTCTGTATTTCACTATGTATATATATAACCAACAATATACAAAACAAATTTTTGCATAAAAATTGTATTTTAATCACATATTTAAAGAATTATTGTGTGAAACAACTTAGC
The DNA here is from genome assembly GCF_026930045.1 of Uloborus diversus. Taxonomy (NCBI): domain Eukaryota; kingdom Metazoa; phylum Arthropoda; class Arachnida; order Araneae; family Uloboridae; genus Uloborus; species Uloborus diversus. The sequence goes on along the minus strand of NC_072734.1, from coordinate 28,432,346 downwards.
AATCTAATATGGTATTCACATTAAATGTGTTGGGTATGCCTAATCAATGACCCCATCTTTCTTTTTTGTTTTTCACTTTTCAAAGCAAAATTTAAAGTTTTACCAGTACAAATACAAAGTGAGTGACGAACTAATGCCTCCTACATACTAAATGCCTATGGCATTCTCCCTTTTAACATAGAGCAAAATGATTCCAGTAAGCATATTTTTGGTCTTCTGGCTACTGCCAACTATCGAAGGTCGAAAGCATTAGAAATTAAAAGCTGAGAAATCAACTGGCTAACTTCTAAATTTAAATTTTAAAATTAACCAATTAACGATTTGATTTGAATTGCTTGGATCCATCGTCATAGCAACACCATCCATGTATTGCCATCAGGCGTTGTTTGTGTACCGGCGGAGGATCATTTTTAAAGCAAATGTGACAGGCATTTAGTATTTAGGAAGCTTTGGACAAACTGATTACAACTTAAAGCCAAAACTAACTAGTAGCATGATATTATGAAAAATCAACGAAAAGTTGTGCTAGTGCCATCTATGTGACAAAATTGAACTTAAATCCCTTTGCTTTACCCCATAAAAAATTAAATTATAATGCCATCCTATTAAAGTTTTAGAATATTTCATTCTAAATTCTGACAGTTTTTTTGATAAGATTTCATTACGCCTTTAATTAAAGAAATTATACATATTTTAACATTTTTAATCTTTAATTTTACATCATCACTTTTGATCATCACCTTTTGATACCACCTAAAGTTTTTTTTTTGGCAAAATGCGCAATTACTAGGGAATTTACCCTGCCTTAGGATAAATACCCAAAAAAATATTTACCTTCCCACCCGATATCACTAATTGCGTGTATTAAAAATAGTTAAAAATAAATTTTCATCATGAAGTACTGGGGAGCAAATGCAAATGAGCAAGGCAACAGAAAACATTTTTTTCTTTTTTTGCTTATTAATGTGAAAACTGTTTCTATATTTGCCACATTACCACTTAAACAGCAATAAAATAAATAAATAACATCATAGTCTTAATAACTTCTCAGTAAATTCTTCCAAGCATTTCTCATGCTTCCTTTTTTTCATTTTGGATATGACTAACCTAGATTATGATTTTGAAATCCTGAAGTTCATAATTGAATTGCTTATACTTGTCCAATTATGACATTGAAAAGAAAGATTCTTTGGTTCACGATATTTTTCTTCCATAATTTCATAAAGTCTTCCAATAAAAAATATTATAAACTGTGTAATACATGTGTATGTATCAGTTTTACCAATTATTTCATACTTAGATTTGTAAAAAAAAAATTCAGACTCACTTTTTGCATTTTTATGTAAAATACCCAGTTTTTGGCTAAATACCCAAAAAATATTTACCTACCCACTGGGTATTTACCCGATCCACATCACTAAGTCTACATGATCACCAAGAGCATTAGCTACGTAGAGTTGTACTTAAATGTAAATGTGTAAATGCTAAATGTAATTTAGGATCTATCATTTTAATGTCCGTAAAGAAATTTTTTTTGCTGTATAATTTGTATGTACAGTAGACTCCCGATTATCCGCTAGCGGTTTATCCGCGGGGCGGATTATCCGCGAATCAATCAACAATCACGAACATGTATTTTCGCAGTAAAAAGAGAATACCAGTGGCTGGTTTTTTTTAATTGTAAATTTACACTCTGTTGTTTTTGCTTGATTGATTGATTTGATTTAATTTTATTATTATTATTATTGTGCGTTCTTCATCGTACATACACTTGTTTGTAATTGATGTTAAGTTCAGTTGTGCAAAAATACAAAACATTTGTACTGTACTCTATATATATTTTCTCTGTTTGCAGAAAGTGTTATGCATCAATACAGTTAAGAATTTGAGATAGGACAATTTTTACCTGATTTGTCCCCCATTTTAGTCTTTTTGCGGTTATCCGCGATTTTTATTATCCCCGGCACTTGTGCCACCCAATTCCGCGGATAATCGGGAGTTTACTGTATTCCATTATTTTAAAGCTATTGCATTTATTGCCAACCAGTAATCATTTTAAAAATTCGTTTGTCCTGTGGTACACAGTAAAAGTAAAGCCTCTTAGTGTTTAGTTTCTTAAGTGTTTTAGTTCTGCACACCTTTTAGATTCTTAATTAATAAAAAAGTAAGAGCTTAAAATTTAATTTTTTTAACCAAATATTTGTGCAGTATGTTTCATACTTTACTCTGCATTATATTTATAACAAAATTACAGCTTTAATGAAACCTCCAGTAGGTTCCTTAAACATTAGTTGTAAACAGCATGACTGTAGTTGAATTTAACTGGAATACTTTTTTCCAAGAATTGTGATGCAAATATTTTTTGTTGACCTTTTTTGTATCAATATTTTAAGGTGAATCTCAGCCTCAAAAGATGTTTGACAGACATACCAGCTTAACTGGCTGCCAAATAATAAACTATCGGTGTGATCATAAACTGCAATGGTTGCTATTAATCGGCATTTCCGCACAGGTATGAGAGCAAACCATCATTGTAAGATTAAATTAAGCTTGCATGAACAAAAATTATCCTAATTTTTTTTACAGCAAAATCGAGTCGTTGGAGCTATGCAACTCTACTCTGTTGAAAGAAAAGTGAGCCAGCCTATAGAAGGTCATGCTGCTGCTTTTGCTCAGTTTAAACTGGAAGGCAATCCTGAACCATCAACCCTTTTTTGTTTTGCTGTTAGAACAGCTCAAGGAGGCAAAGTGAGTAGATGAAAATTTATCCATCAATTTTGATGTTATTTATCACTATAGAAAGTAAAATCTAGTAATCCCATCTGAAGTTTTTGTAAATTTGTATCAACTATTTCAAGTCCTTAAGAACCGGGCAAAAATGGGGTGTTCGGACATGCACCATTTTTGATTTTGCTCAAATTTTTCTAGTGGATTCTTTTAAAGATTTTAGAAGACACGTATTTTTCTTTTCCACCAAAATTTTTTTCGAGACCTGTAAAAATTCGTAAAGTGCAGCCCGAAGTAGAGGTTTTTCCTAATCAGTGTCTTTTAAAGTTCGATTATTTTTGTGTATTGAGCATCAGCCAAAAATGTTCTTGTGTTGACAATATGACATTTAGTACCTAAATTGAAATATGTCGTAAATTTTATGACTGATCTTCAGTACAGCCTTTCAGGGGTCGCCAAACTTGGTCCAAAAAAATTAAAAAGTGCCATGTTGGAGACCCGCTGGTTCCCTGCATTGAGGCTCAACCATGGTTTTTGTATATATTTTGTGTAATAATATACATAAATTTTTCAATACTCTCATTAGTTGCATGGCTCACTCTCTGCACTGCCAAAAAATGGCAGTTTTTGTATCAAAAAATGCTAAAAGGTGTAGTTTTCATAAGCCTTTATCTCAGTGCCCTGAGGGTCAATGTAGAACTGGATACCTGCATTTCAAACTAGAGTGTGTATTTTCACAACAAGTGACAGAACTATGGGCAAATTTTTTTCAAGAACACAATACGTATTTCAAAAACAGTAAAATGAACTATACAGTTTTCAATTCTATCAACATATCCGGGTTTAAACTTCCCCCAGGGTTGGCTCTTTGGTGAATTTTGAGATTTCATTTTAAAGGGGTACAATAGATTACACAAAGTTCATGCAAATTTGTATTTTTACATTATATTTTATTTCAGAAGTAGTTGAACAAGTAGTTGATTAGACTTATTTTAAAAACATAAGTTATTTGTAACTTTCTTGAAGGTGTTTTAGGTATATTTTGAAATATTTTAGTTAAGAAAGCTTTTTTCGTTTGCTAATGGCTTATTTTCTTCCATTTTAGGTTGTACATTATGGTTACAAATTATTTTCTCTGCACTAAACTAACATGATAGCAAACAATTATTAAAACATATTTTATTCCTTATGATAAAAGCAATATTTATGGCATTATAAAACAAGGGTATGGTTGCCTAACTGACTAGTGAGACAGTAAAAAAAGATGCAAGACAAAGCATTTAACTAGAGTACAACTAACTGGATGCGTCGTTAACTCGTATGCAATTTCCTCATCTTGAAGTGCATTTTGCAAGCCTGCAGAACCATTGCCCATAATTTTGTAACTTGTTTGTGAAAAGACATACATACATTCTAGTTTGAAATGCAGGCATCGAGTTCTATACTGATCCTCAGTCCACTGAGATACAGGCCCCTTAAAAGTACACTTTCTGTCACATATTTTGATGAAAAAACTTTTTTTTTTTTGCAGCAGTGAGCATTAACCATGCATTTACATATATAATTACAGAAGTTTCTTGCAAAAACTATGGTTGAACCTCAGTGCATAGAACCAGGAGGCCTCAAACATGACACTTTTCACTTTCTTCAGCACAGTTAAGCCATCCCTGACGGGTCCTCAGGGCTTTACGATGCATCACGAAAAACCGGTGTGCATCCTACATCGTTAAACCAGTTTAGAATTTTTCTCAAAACCGATGTATCAATACTGTTCCAATGATCAGACCTCGTTCCGGGGTTGCTGCCATTTTAATCTCTAATTTTTTCACACTAATATTAATTAGCTGTGTCAATCCAATCTGGTTGAACAATGAAGGTGCGAAAAGTTCGACTTTCATTTCTCCCAAAACATGTAAGAATTGCACACGTGTTCTTAGGTATAGACCAGGCTTGGAGTAATAGATTACATTTTTGTGTAATCATAATCTGGCAATGACACTCATAATCTTGTAATCGTAAATTAATCAACTGTTTCTTGCATAATTGTAACTGTAATCTAAATTTCAATAATCGTAATTTGGACCTGTATTTGCGTAATCTTGACTTTCTGCAAGTGAAAACTTGTTAGCTGAGATTCTACAATGGTAAAGGAGATGGCATCCGGAAAAAGAAGATAAGACTTCAATAGAAACGTAAGGAGAGCACTGCTGACCTTGGGCACTGATGACGGTTGTGAAATGAGGATCATAAACAAACCGTATCGTGAGTCATTTGTACCCTGTAGGTGCCATTGACAGGGTTTACGTTGCCCTGCGTTGTCTCTTCTCACGGAGTTTCAAGGATTCGTCATTAATTTTCCTTTTCATCACTCAATGACAGGTAAACAAGCAAAGCTACCGTCTCAGCAAGAGAACAATATGAACAGTACAAGCATATGTTTTCGGTTAGAGAAAGTTTCGAAAAATAATTACATATATGCCTTTCGGTGTTTTTTTACTTCCATTCACAGAAGATGTGTCGCCAAAACTGCCTTCAAAAAAAAACTTCGTATTCTTGGAAAAACCGGCCCACACTTCCAAAAGTGATAATTCTTTCATAATAGAGAAAATTGAAAGTGAAGCTTACAAACCAGCGTACCCGCACCAAATGGGCATGATATTGATCCCCTAAAATACTGGGGAAAAAACGTTCATGTGTACCCATTGCTTAGTAAAATTGCACCTTTGCGCATCATCTGCTCTAGTTGAGTGTTTGTTCGGCATTTCTGGAAAATTTTATACTTCTCAGAGAATAAAACCTGACAGTTTTGAAACATTGGTGCTATTGGAATGCAATAAACAATTATTTTAAATGCAGTACGTATTTATTTTTGAACATTTACTGTCATATCATTTATTTATACTATCTAAATATATTTTAATGCTATGCATGTTTTACAAATCTTGCGTAAAAAACATAGTTTTTTTTTCTCAATAATTGTGCTGAATTAAATAGTGTTATATTGAATTGTAGAAAATAGAATGTAGAAATATAGCACGTAAATTTTAGAAACCGTAGCCTGTAAAGTTTTGGTTGTATGCAAAATAGCAATGAATATTCAAATCATGTACAATATTCATATATGCTGGCTCGAGTCATTTAGATATGGGATATCTAATTACTAATGCAGGATATATTATCAAATTAGTTATGCAGTATTTAAATGCACAATCAAAATCATAATTTTTCAACTATGACCTACTTACCGCAAACGAGGAATGAGAATAATATATAATATTCATGTATTTTTCTTCCACGAGTCTGTAATTGTATGATAGTTAACATGGAATGTAGATCTTAAGGAGCTGGCACTGCCTATAAAAATAGTTAAGAAATGCTGATGACTTACCCGCAGAGCGTATTTGGAAGGCTGGAAGGGTAATGAATAATGGTTAGGATACATCAAAAATAGGAAACATGAATTGGTTTAATGGATTTTGTTTATTACTTGATGGAATTAAAGAATGAGTTGGAGCATTTACATAAGCGTCCGAAGAGGCGGACGATCCTATCCAGTCTCCCCGTTATTCCGAGGAGACAGAAGTTTGTTTCTTTTAGTCGGGGGGAGGTGGTGCCCTCTTCCGTGGGTGGGACAGAACTGAACATCCTCCGCCCCCGAAAGTCAGGAATAAAGATTTTAGACATTTTGCAGAACCTTTAAAGTTGGTGCCATTGTCGGAGTGAATGTCGGATGGAATTCCTCGTCTTGCAAAAAAACGTCCAAGGGAAGCAATTAGAGCGTCAGTAGTTAAGTCTGACACGAGTTCAATATGAACGGCCTTTGTTGCCATGCAAACTATTAGGCAGATGTAAGACTTGATCTTGATTTTGGAGCGCTTCAAGTTAGGTCTTAGGAGGATGGAGCCAGCAAAATCGATTCCGACTTGTTGAAATGCTCGAGAAGGTGTTATTCTTGAAAGTGGCAAGTCTCCCATTATCTGCCGATTCGCCTTGGATTTGAATTTGAAACAAGTCAGGCATTTTCTTGTTTCTTCTCTCACTACGGATCTTCCGTCAGGTATCCAAAATTTCTGACGGAGTATTGCCAGAAGCAATTGTGGGCCTGCATGCAAGTATGTAAGATGGTAATGCCGAACTATAAGTTTTGTAATTACGTGGTTCTTTGGCAGCAGCATCGGATGTTTTTGATCGTAGGAGAGAGTCTGACTCTTGGACAGTCGGCCACCAACTCGCAAGATACCTCCTTGGTCTAAGAACGCATTTAAAGAATTTAGTTTACTTGAGCGTGGGATTACTTTGTTACATTTTAAAGAGCTTATTTCATTGTGGAAAACACTTCCTTGAACAGTTCGTATTACAGTAAGAGTAGCGTGATGTAGTTCATCAGCAGATAGGAAACCTAAATGCTTTGAATTTGGATGTTTCAGGTTGAAAATAAATCGTTGAATCCATGCTGCTACTCGTATGAGTTTAGTGTATGAGGAATAATGAAGCATAAAATCAGGAATTTGTTGAACTTCAGCATGTGCGGTTATAGAGTTTTCGGGATCACATGGTTCATGGGTTACAGGTTGTTCTTTGTTCTCTGGTGAGGATGATTCTTCAGATAGCCAAGAGGGACCTGACCACCAAAGTTCATGATTTTGTAATTTTCTCGGTAATATACCACGTGAGGCACAGTCCGCAGGATTGTCTTCACTACATACATGCTTCCATGTAACGTCATCAGTTAGGTTTTGAATTTTCGCAATTCTATTTTTGACGAAATTATCAAGTTTTGCACTAGGATTTTTCAACCAGCTTAGAACAATTTCAGAGTCGGTACATAAGAATCTTTTCGAAATTGAGATATTCAAAGCTGAACAAACCGCCCGATAAAGGTTGGACAGTAGGACGGCAGCGCAAAGTTCCAATCGTGGTATAGTCACTGGTTTCACAGGAGCAACTTTAGCCTTTGAAGTAATTAGGTTGGTCTTTATTTCTCCTGTTGGCCTAATTACTTTGGTATAGATCACTGCAGAATATGCCTTTATAGAGGCATCACAGAATCCATGCATCTCAATAATTAAGTGTGAAGAGCTATAACAACTGATATATCTGGGAATCGTTATGTCATTTAAAATGTGACACTCTTCCCTGAATTTGTTCCAAACATTTAGCACATTGACTGGAATGGGATCGTCCCAAGAAAGTTTATCCTTCCAAAGTTGCTGGAGAAGAATTTTTAAAAGAATAGTGGAGGGGGATAAAAACCCTAAGGGGTCGAAAATATGTGCTATAGCCGAAAGTAGCTGACGTTTAGAAATAACCTCTAGATTTAAATTTACATTAATTTTAAAAGAATCAGTTTTAGTTGTCCAAATGATTCCAAGAATTTTTAGAGAGTCATCGTGAATCATCACAGAATGAGAATTAGATTTTACATTATCGGGAAGATCATTAAGAATTTCAGGATAATTTGATGACCACTTTCTCAAAGTAAATCCACCACTCTGCATTAGGTTATTAATTTCAGAAATTATAGCCGAAGCTTCATTCTTAGAATTGGCTCCTGTCAATAAATCGTCAACATAGAAATCATTTAAAGTGATTTCAGAGGCTAATGGGTAATTCAGTTTTTCGTCATGCGCCAATTGTTTCAGTGTCCGAATTGCCAAAAAGCTGGCACTTGCGGTGCCATAGGTAACAGTTTTGAGTCTATAATCTTCTATAGGGTCATGAGGAGAAAATCTCCATAAAATGCGCTGATAATCTGAGTGTTCCTCTGACATATTGATTTGGCGAAACATTTTCTCAATGTCTGCAGAGAATGCGATTTTATGAGTTCGAAACTTAATTAAATGGCTAAATAAATCAGTTTGTAATTTAGGACCAATTAATAATTCATCATTTAACGAATTTCCAAGAGAAGATTTTGCAGAAGCGTCAAAAACAACGCGCAGTTTAGTTGAGATGCTGTTTTCTTTAAAAACCCCATGATGAGGTAAATAAAAACAATTTTCAAAAGTTAATGAGTCGGAAGGAATTTTCTCCATGTGATTTAATTCTAAATATTCCTTCATAAACGAAACGTATTGATTTTTAAACGATTCATTCTTATTCAACCTTTTCTCTAAGCATTCAAAACGTTTTAAAGCCTGTGAGCGAGTGTCACCAAATGACGGATTAGATTTAAATGGTAGGTTTACTGAATATCTACCAGAAGAATTCCTAATTACTGTAGATTTATAAGTTTCTTCACAAATTTGATCTTCATTCGAAAGTAAATGATCATTTGGAATCGATTCAAGCTCACAAAATTTTTGAAATAATTCTCTCTCATCAAGCAATAAATTACAATTGGAAACATTGTCTTTCCTTTCAATTTGAGTGGAAACTCTACCTGTTAACAAAAACCCCAATTTTGAATTTATAGCTGAAGGCTCTCCCTTTGAACCCATAATGACTCCATCTAGAATTAATTCCGCAAACAAGTCAGCTCCTATAAGAATTTCAATAGGCGCAGGTTTAAAAAATAACGGATCTGCCAAAGTAAGCCCTGAAATATGAGGCCAGTTAGCTACCGGAATTTCAAAATTAGGCAAATTTGACGTAACTTTATTTACTACTAATGCCTTAGTTGTAAAGATTTCTCCTGGAACATACGGAGTAAATGTTAACTCCGTTTCAAAGAGCGAAGTTTCCGCTTTCACGCCATTGATTCCGCTAATGCAATGCACCGATTTTGTCAAAGTCAGCCCTAGGCGATCACTGCACTCTCTAGAAACGAGAGAATTTTGACTACCTCCGTCCACTAAGACTCTGCAATCGACATAGGCTCCTGTTCTATTTTTAGCCTTCACAACAGCGGTGGACAAGAGTGTATATGTAGAAGAAGCTGTCCCCCCCAAGGCTAAACTCCCTTCTGGGTTTAGGGTACCCGCTAAAGCGGAGGTTGAAGGTCGTTCTGAATTTCCCTCTGCACTGGCGTGAGCAGTTGAGGAAGTGACTTGAAATGAATGCAAAACACTGTGGTGTTTTAATTTGCAGACCTTGCACCTAGCAGATAGAAAACAAGACTCCTTTGAGTGGTTTGGACGTAAACAATTTGAACATAGTTTATTTGATTTTACAAATTCCCATCTGGAATTTATCGGCAATTTTGTAAATTGAGGACACTGAAACAATTTATGCCCTTGCTTGCAAAACACACATTCAATTATTTCTTCCTTCGCAATAGCATTATTAATGACTGCTTTCTTGGCAGTGGGTTTATTCTCGCTCTTAGAATAATTATCAGTTTTTGAATTGTCTTTTAAGGCATGCAAACTTCTCGCTTGCCTTTCTAAGAATTTTACAAATAAGTCATAAGTTGGGAGAGTTTTATCATCTAGAGATAACTGCCAATTTTGGCGTAATGAATCATCGAGTTTTAATTCTAATATATAAATCAAAATAATGTCGACGAATGAGTTGATTTCGAAACCAAGAGTTTTCAAATTTCTAATAGATTCATTGCATACATCTAATATTTCGTGCAATGATTTTGCAGTCACGACTTTGACTTTCTTTATATCAAAAACCTTTGAAATTAGACTGAATGCTAATTCACGTTTATTATCATATCTGTTTGTAAGTGTTTCCCAAGCTTGGGAGAAATTAGCATCAGAAATACTGAATCCCTTGATCAGCCTAGAAGCTTCACCTCTAACAGAAGCATGTAAATATTGCAATTTATGAATTTTGGATAACTCAAAATTATTAATAATAGATGTCGTAAATATTTCTTTAAACGACAACCATTCTTGAATGTTCCCATAAAATAATGGAAGATCGAATTTCGGTAAATTGATGTTTATTTGAGACTTGATTTCTTTAGGCTTCTCATGAGATTCATTGATTTTAGAAATTTGACGATTTATTGCTGAGCGAATAGTCAGAATTATATCTTTATGCTCTGCATAATCATCATAGAGTTCAGTGTCTGAGTCTGCTTCAAAAAGAGCATTAAAACAATCATTTAACTCAATGTCAAGATTAAGAATTTCATCTTTAAGGACCTCTAACAGGCATAAATCATCTAGCTCTTCTTTTATTTTAGTCTGAAATCTAGCAATTTCACGAATGATTAAATTAAATTTATTTTCCGTTGGTTTTGCCTTGGGTGGCATTTTAGAAAATGAAAACTTTTGATACAGACTCAGAAAAATGAATTAAAAAGGCAGGCTCAGGGTATCGACGGACCAAAAAATATTATGTATGATAGTTAACATGGAATGTAGATCTTAAGGAGCTGGCACTGCCTATAAAAATAGTTAAGAAATGCTGATGACTTACCCGCAGAGCGTATTTGGAAGGCTGGAAGGGTAATGAATAATGGTTAGGATACATCAAAAATAGGAAACATGAATTGGTTTAATGGATTTTGTTTATTACTTGATGGAATTAAAGAATGAGTTGGAGCATTTACATAAGCGTCCGAAGAGGCGGACGATCCTATCCAGTCTCCCCGTTATTCCGAGGAGACAGAAGTTTGTTTCTTTTAGTCGGGGGGAGGTGGTGCCCTCTTCCGTGGGTGGGACAGAACTGAACAGTAATCGTAATCAAAATCGTAATCGGCACATCTTAAATGTAATCAATTACATTTTTAAAATAATCTAATCATTGCTGTAATTGTAATTATGTTTTGGCAGAGGATCATAATGTAATCTCCTCTTTGTCAAGCTTGTAATCGATTACATTCTTTCGTAATTGACTCCAAGCCTGGTATAGACAAAAGATATGTTAATGAGCTAGTAAGTTTATCATTTAGTCATTTGCCAGGAAAAAAAGCAAAATTTAAGGAGCAAAATGTATTTTGGCATTACAAGAAATGGAGTTCCTAGCACTGATGTCGCATGGATCGTTAACTCTTAGTGTCACCAACCCCCTCCTGCCCCACCGCCCCACAACTAAAAGAAAAAACTTTATAAATGCTTAAGGTAAATATATGGTAAATATATGAAATTTGTCATTTTCAGAAACAACTTTTTTTTTGTGGCATAATAAAAGTTTGGAAGACACATAAATACAGGCATCGCAGCGTTCCTATATTCCTATATTTTCCTATATTTCTGAAAAAGGTTCCTATTTTCCTATAATTCCTATATTTTCCTATATTTTCAGTTTCCGCTTCCTTTTTTTTTTTTTTTTTTACTTTTCCCCCGACTTTTTGCTACTGCATTTCCGCGAGCGACGCGCAGACGCCATTTTATCTCAGCAGGGCTCCCAAATGGTCCGCTTTTCCCGCCAAAGTTCGTTTTTTATGGTAAAGTCCGCTTTAGACCGCTTTTTAACATTTCAGTCTGATTAGTCCGCTTTTACATAGTTTTTACTTAAATATCACATTTTAAAAGTTTTTTCATTTCGTTAAAAGTTACTGTACACCCAAACACGCCGCCGCAGCGCGTGTTAAACCAAGTTCGTACGCTCATTAAAAAAACCTTGAAAGGTTATTGGAAAAAAAAAGGTATTTTTTTTTTCAAGTGCTTGAAAACCTTGAAAATGTATGAAAAGTTTCTTTATTGCTTGAATTCTTTCAAAAATCATTGGATTGTGTTTCAATAGTGCAATTTTCTGAACATATATATATTCGGCTTGATTTATCGCGAAAAATTGCTTTTGTGTTTAAGGTTTCAATCCCTTTGCATCTTGTTAATATTTTGATGTTTTTACAATCCAAATTGATTTTGACATGACCTTAGCTTAGCTTATTTTTCGTTTAATTTCAATAATTAACGAAGGAATTATTTTGGAAACTATGGCAACATTGAACTTACTCGGATTTCGCGGAAAAATGCTTCTCGCGTTTGAAATTTCAATCCTTTTGCATCTTGTAAATATTTTGATGCGTTCCACAATTGGAAGTTATTTTAACATATGCTACCTTAGTTTAGTTTATTTTTCGTTTAATTTTGGTAATTAAAGAAGGGAAAAATTTGGAAACCATGACAACATTGAACTTATTTGTACTTCGCGGAAAATTGCATCTCGCGTTTGAAATTTCAATCCTTTTGCATCTTGTAAACATTTTGATGTTTTTGACAATTGGAAGCTATTTTGACATATGCTGATATAGATTAGCTTATTTTTCATTTAATTTCAATAATTAACGGAGGAATTATTTTGGAAGCCATGGCAACATTGTACTTACTCGGATTTCGCGGAAAAAATGCTTCTCGCGTTTGAAATTTCAATCCTTTTGCATCTTGTAAATATTTTAATGTGTTCCACAATTGGAAGTTATTTTGACATATGCTACGTTAGTTTAGCGAATTTTTCGTTTAATTTCAATAATTAACGAAGGAATTATTTTAGAAACCACGGTAACATTGAGCTTATTCGGACTTCGCGGAAAATTGCTTCTCGCGTTTGAAATTTCAATCCTTTTGCATCTTGTAAACATTTTGATGTATTTGACAATTGGAAGTATTTTGACATATGCTGCTATAGATTAGCTTATTTTTCATTTAATTTCAATAATTAACGAAGGAATTATTTTTTAACCCATGGCGACATTGAACTTACTCGGATTTCGCGGAAAAATGCTTCTCGCGTTTGAAATTTCAATCCTTTTGCATCTTGTAAATATTTTGATGTGTTCCACAATTGGAAGATATTTTAACATATGCTACCTTAGTTTAGCTTATTTTTCGTTTAATTTTAGTAATTAACGAAGGAAAAAATTTGGAAAACATGACAACATTGAGCTTATTCGGACTTCGCGGAAAATTGCATCTCGCGTTTGAAATTTCAATCCTTTTGCATCTTATAAATATTTTGATGTGTTCCACAATTGGAAGTTATTTTGACATATGCTGCTTTAGATTAGCTTATTTTTCATTTAATTTCAATAATTAACGAAGGAAATATTTTTAACCCATGGCAACATTGAACTTACTCGGATTTCGCGGAAAAATGCTTCTCGCGTTTGAAATTTCAATCCTTTTGCATCTTGTAAATATTTTGATGTGTTTCACAATTGGAAGTTATTTTGACATATGCTACGTTAGTTTAGCGAATTTTTCGTTTAATTTCAATAATTGACGAAGGAATTACTTCGGAAACCATGGTAACATTGAGCTTATTCGGACTTCGCAGAAAATTGCTTCTCGCGTTTGAAATTTCAATCCTTTTGCATCTTGTTAATATTTTGATGCTTTTTACAATTCAAAGTGATTTTGACATGACCTTAGCTTTGCTTATTTTTCGTTTAATTTCAATAATTAATGAAGGAATTATTTTTGAAACCATGGCGACATTGAACTTACTCGGATTTCGCGGAAAAATGCTTCTCGCGTTTGTAATTTCAATCCTTTTGCATCTTGTAAATATTTTGATGTGTTCCACAATTGGAAGTTATTTTAACATATGCTACCTTAGTTTAGTTTATTTTTCGTTTAATTTTGGTAATTAAAGAAGGAAAAAATTTGGAAACCATGACAACATTGAGCTTATTCGAACTTCACGGAAAATTGCATCTCGCGTTTGAAATTTCAATCCTTTTGCATCTTATAAATATTTTGATGTGTTTCACAATTGGAAGTTATTTTGACATATGCTGCTTTAGATTAGCTTATTTTTCATTTAATTTCAATAATTAACGAAGGAATTATTTTGGAAACCACGGTAATCATGAACTTACTCGGACTTCGTGGAAAATTGCTTTTTGTGTTTGAAATTTCAATCTTTTTGAATCATGTAAAGGCTGAAATATTTTTCCCAATCGAATGTTATTTTCCCATATGCCACCTTAGATTAGCATGTTTTATATTTAATTTAGTAGAAAATAAATGTTTTATGGGAAACATGCCAACATTGAACTTGGTTCGTGAAAATATGCTTCTGTGAGCTTTCAATAGTTTTGCATCTTATAAATATTTTTATATTTATGACAATTAGAAGTTATTTTGACATGATACGTTTTAATTTTTATTTAAATAACTAAAAAATTAATAATTTTTGTGTTTAATTCGAGTTTATTTAGTTTTTCAAACTTAATTTTGATTATTCTTTGCTTATTTTCGTTTATTACTGTGTTTTTGTGTGGGGGGGGGGGGATATTAAATTTAAATAATTGAGTACATAGCATTTTAAAGTAGCATTTGTATATGAAACAAAGTTGAAGTATGTAATTTCATCAAGTTGAATTTGTGTATATCATTTCATTGTCATGATGCCTGCTGTTGTTCTCATGTGCCAGCTAGGCTGGCAATTTGGGATGCGCTGCTTCATTTTTCCAACCGCACTGTCATTTGGTGTGAAGTCCGACTTCCACAGTACACACATGTCATAAGGACCAGTTTATAGGGTAGGCAATTATCCACAGCATAACATTAGATTCACACAAAGAAAGGACAAAGGAAAGTACGTCCATGCCCGAGCCGGGATTCGAACACGGACCTTCCTGTCGCAGTCAGACTTCTCTGACCACTAGACAAGGCAGGCGGCATGATGCCTGCTAAGGGGGGATTTGTTCCCCCACATAAAAGTTCAAAGCACTCATGGCCCTGCAATCATGGAGTAATTTTTTAATGTAAGCTTTATGCTTCTTGAAAATATACTTTGAATATGAAAATTGCAAAACTAAGCCTCATGTGATCTGCTTCCCTTTGTGATTGAGCATTTCAGACATTTTTAGGAAAACTTTGAATACAGTAGATCTGTTTGGTGTGTGATAGATTCATATCGGTTGTGAAGGGTATAATGCTATTAAGAAGCATTACAAGACAGAAAAACACAAAAATATTTTTAAACTAAGGAAAGATGAAGCACAGCTTCATCTATCCTTCTGTGGGACTACCAGCAACCCCCCCCCCCTGCCATCCAAATGTTTGTGTAAATAATATTATTATTCATTGGATAAAAAGAACAGTTGTGCAGAAGATAAAGGAATTGTATCATTAAAAATCTCAGTATTATGGTTAATTAACAAATTATCTTCATGGATTTAGCAGCAGGCAGCTAATTTGCCTTTTGGTGCTTCCTTGAAATTAAATGAATGGCCCTCCCAAGGTCATCTTTTTAATCCTAACTGGTCCTCTTTAGTCCTCTTTTTAATTGAAAATGGTCTCCTTCCTTTTCTAAAGCTAAAATGTGTTGAGTGCCCTGTACCGTGTTTCTTCCTGAGTGGAGCAGCGTTTGACTTTAGCTCGTCTCTGCAGCTCAATTCTGAGCCCATGAAGCTCCTGCGCAAGTCCTCGAAACTTCACTTTCGAACTCGGTGTCGATGAACTTGGGCGATCATGATGGGCGCATGGGCTGTGTAGGTTTTGATGATGTCATTCTAGGAAGGGCTCTCCGGCCACTTACCGTTTCAGGTCTCCACACGCACGATTTTTTTTCTTTTTTCGGAACTTTGCGTTTGGCTACTTTTGCAATTATTTCTACTTGCGGGATAGCTCATCTCAACTTCGATTGTTTTGGTTTTAATTGTGTGGAATGTAGGTGCTGCAGTTCGCGTATCAACTAAACGTTCATTTTAATAATAATGCCTCTGAAGAGGCCGCACAGCCAAGTTTTCAAAAAAGAATACGCAAAGCTGTTCTCGATTTTAAAAGAATTGAGGAAGTCGGAAAGACATGCACACTTTGGGGTCGTTCCAGACACAAATTGGGTCCGCTTTGCTGCCCCTTCACAAATTTACGCATCGTAAAAGCGGCCCCATTCACAAAATTCCACATTCAAAAGCAGCTCATTCACAAAATAAATATACAAACAACATAATAGGGTAAATCTGGAGCTATCATTTTTTTTCCAACCGGAAAGCTACCGGACCAGCAGCTACGTGTGAAACATAGTTGCCATATTTGGTCATTCACGGGATGGAATCAGACAAGATGCTTAAGTGCTTAAAATTCTAAGAACAAAGCAGAATTGTATTTTTAGACTTATTTATGCGTATGTATTGCACTTATGTCAGGTAGTGTTATTACATGTTTTTAATCAAATAGTAGTGCAGTCGAACCTGTTTATCTCGAACCTGCCTATCTCGAAAACCTCTCTGTGTCGAAGTTTTTCATTTTCCCTGCACATAAAGTATTAATTCAATGTTTTCCTCCATGTTTGTCTTGAATGAAATTTTCTGAAAACCTTCATAACTCGAATTTCGACTTAAGTGTCTTTCTTGAATCCCATCCACAACAATCTTTATTGACTGGAATTTGGAGACAGAAAGCACTTTTCTTAATATTAGCAGTCACATAATCCTCCAGAATTAAAACTTTATGTACAAAAAGCAAGTTTTCCAGCAATTAAATCCATTCTGAAACTGAGAGGAAGGGGACATTGTTGATTAGTAAAATTGCTCCCAAAGTTTTACTTTCGAGTCACTGCTCCAATTACTTATTTTTAGAACTTTTTTCAAAACTTCTGTATCTCGAAGCCTCCATATCTCGAATTTTTCTTATGTGCCGTAAAATTCGAGATAGACAGGTTCGACTGTATTGCATTTTGAAAAAAAAATGTCCTACTGGCCTGCCTTGTTATAAAAATTCCTGTATGTCCTCTTTTTTTTTATTTTCAAAATGTTCCTATATTATTTCGAAAAATTCCTATATTTGCAAAAAATTCCTATATTTTCCATCGAATTCCTATATTTTTTCAGAAAATTCCTATATTTTCTATCCAATTCCTATTATTTTTTTCAGAAAATTCCTATATTTTCCTATATTTTTGTTGGCAAATGTCACTTCTATCCCTGTAAATATTTTGGAAGGAATATAAACTGCGAATCCATTTATGCAAAATTTGTCTTAGATGTATGTAACCTCCTCTTTTCCCTGCCATATTTTGCACTTTGTTTTTGCTAAATTTGTTGAATTAAATATAATTTTAGATATATTGGTAGAAGTTTTCAGAATTAAAATATTTATTTTTGTATAAACTATGAAATCCTCTTTTAATGTCATTCGGTGTGCCACCTCTCTCCCGCTACTGATTTCAAGGAATCTTTTTTAAATGGAAGAGTACCTGAGCTTTTGAATGGAATGCGTCACTTTGCATCCATTTACTTCATTTACTTACATCTTTTTGCATTAAAAAGGACTCATTGTAATCTCAAAACTTGGCTTCCATATTTTTCACCAAGTTGCGCTTTTAGTACTGCTTTAAAATATAACATTCTGGTGCTGAAATCTGGCATGATATATAACTTTTCTGTCTTGTATATATTTTGTAAAACTTAAACAAGCAAGTTAATTTTTAAAAAATAAATAAAAACCTTGCATAGTGATTAGAAATTCCTACATCAACCAGCCCTTGGGTCCACTGAAGGTCAGTCATAAAATTTAAGATATATTTCATTTGAGGCACTAAATATCATGTTGTGATCACAAAGATTATTTTTTTCTAATGCTCAATGCATAGAAAATTGAATGCTAAAAATTGTTGATTTGTGGAAAAAACCCTGAGTTGGAACCAACTTTTGGAATTTTCTTGGGTCACAAAAAAGTTTTTTCGAAGAAAAAAAAATACGTTTTCTAAAATCATTCCCAGAAACCATTGTAAAATTTTTAGCGCAATTAAAAATGGCATGTATCCGACCTGCCTGACTCTTATAAAAACTGGCTCTTAAAGTATCTCAAATATTTGATAACACCATATCTGTTCGCTGTTTTGAATGAACTAAATTAAATATAATAAAATCTTCTATTGCAGAAAATGAAGCTCTAAGCAACTAATGAATGGTTTTAAATTTGTTTCATTTACTCATTCATTACAGAAGCAAAATGAACCCATCACTCAGTGACTGTAAACTTTTCAATTGTACTTTTCAATTGACTGTAAATATCTCAGACAAAGGTTCAGCATATGAAAAAAGTTTATTCAGTGCAGCTAAAAATGTAGTTTGTTCTGCAGTTGAAGATTGAACAGAAATGTTATTAAATGAGCATGAATTGGTGTTTGTTTGTAAATTTAGCATACTTTGAAGCTTATTTAAATAAGATATTTCTCATTAATCATGCATTTAGCAAATTATGCCTTTTGCTTTTTTTTAAGTATCTATTAAAACTTTGCATTCAATTTCTTGCTTTCTTTGAGCCACTAAAAGTGCTTATATAAAGATACGAGGGTTATTCGTAAATTAAGGTCCGAATTTCCGTATCCAATTGAATGTCGCGCCTACATTGAAATATGCATGCGTACGGATTCCGGACATGCCTTGTTCATCAAACGACGCCATTTGCATTGGTATTGATGCAGTGTTCTTTGTACAGTGCCAGTTTAAAATGTTTAAAACAATCGATCGGCCCGCCAAGTGTGAAATACAAATGGTGATTCGGTTTTTAACAGCAACGAACGTTCCAGCAGCAGAAATCCATTGACGGATAAACGAAGTGTATGGCCCCAATGCGATGAGTGACAGCAATCTACTATTCACACTCAAAATCTGATCAGATCTTTTGAATGGGAACAGATAAACCACCTACCGTACAGTCGGGACTTGGCTCCGAGTGATTTTCACTTGTTCCGCTACCTAAAGGAGTTTGTCAGCGGCAAGTGTTTCGCCACAGATGACGAGGTGAAAATAGCAGTTAAAGACGGATTATTTTCACAGCCGGCAGACTTCTATGACTTAAGCATACAAAAGCTTGTAGAACATTATGACAAATGTTTAAACAAATATGGTGGCTCTGTAGAAAAATAGAGAAACATGCAAGGAATTCAATTTAAAAAAGTTTTTGGAAAATATCTGTTCATTTTTTGTAAGAAATCGGATCTTACTTTAAGAATAACCCTCGTATAATAAATTTTGCATTGCGTAAAAAAAAAAGTATAGCACATATTATCATAGTCAGTTTGAGCCTTGGGGGAATCTTCTGTAGGTGAGAGTTCTTCACCCGAATAATTTTGTTACTTTTTGCAATATTTCTGATAATATATGAAAAGAAATTAATGTCTTTAATACACTTTAATAAAAGGTTTTGTCACATTTTTAATTTGTAATCCCACATTTTAAATTTTACTTAAAATTGCAAATGATTAATTTATGTGCTTCATTATTCACCACAAGAATTCTTACATTGTTTTAGTACATAGTGCTATGTTATGGTACATGTCGGCATTACCACTAATATCTTACATTGTTCCTATATTTATCTTAGAAGTTATATTTTTTCTTTTATGTAATGTAATATGTGGTACTTTTTTTATAGTTGCACATAATTGAAGTTGGTCAAGCTCCTGCTGGAAATCAGCCTTATCCGAAAAAAGCTGTTGATGTGTTTTTCCCCGCTGAAGCCCAAAATGATTTTCCTGTTGCTATGCAAGTAAGATATCAAAATACATGTATGTGTAATCATAAGTTTAAAAAAAAAAATATTAAAAAATTAAATAAGTATACATTAGATAGTGATTTTGTGGAAATCTCCAGTTGCTTTTCTACCATCTGCTGATATTTTGGTCTTTTTTTTCCAGTTACCCGCTTTTATTTGCTGCTCCCTGAAAGTAATGAACCACAAAAGTGTTTCACACATTTCTTCAGAAAAGAAAATTTTTTTAATAAACTAAAAGCTTATTTACAAAATCTATGCGTATTTTGATAATTAGGCATGTAAAATAAAGATCTTAGGCGTAACAAGCATGAATTTTCTCCTGGCGAGGAGTTTTTAAAATTCCTTACCTATTGCTTACCAGTGGCACTAGACTTACATCTTGAAAAAGAAAAAAGAAGCATCTGAGAAAATCGAGGTTTTGTATTATAGGATATCAGTGGATTTAACCTCAAATGCTAAAATAACTATCAAACGATTTGTGGTTTTTCACTGATTTTTTGAAGTCTATTATAGCTTACAATTCAAATTTAAATATTTTTTTTCTGAATTGTAAGATTTTATTGTGCGACATTGAATTATGATGTGCTACTAAAAATACACCAGTTATGTAAACTAACTCTGCTCATATTATAGCAAGCAAGGTCAACCCTAAAAACTAAACTCTATTTTATAATTTGAAACCAGTTAATATCTTCATTATTTTTAGTTAATATTTTTTCCAAGCTCATATCTTCAAATGAACAGAATTAAAATAAAGTTTCTTTTCGTATTTGAGTCCAGTGATTTTAATTCACAATTGATACATTAAGTTAATATTTAATCTTTTTTTTTTCTTCACAGATAAGTTCAAAGCATGATGTCATTTATCTGATAACAAAATACGGCTATATTCATTTGTATGATATTGAGAGTGCTACGTGCATCTACATGAACAGAATTAGCAGCGACACAATTTTCGTCACGGCACCTCATGAAGCAACAGCTGGAATCATTGGTGTGAACCGAAAAGGACAGGTAAAACTTTTAAATTTAATGTATATATCTGAAGTATCTCTGAAATGAGATCAAATATATTTTGTTTGAATCTGAAAATTATCCCAGTGTAGCAGGGATTTAAATCTTTGTTGGTTCAAGGTAGTTTGGGATGATCCAAATCAGTTCACTGAGACTGATTTAAGTTTCTATTAGTGAAAGATATTATTTATTCTGAAAACAGTGTTGGACACAAAGTTTTTCATTCTTATTTTTTAACACTAGAAAGACGGCATTTTGCGTATACAGTGAAACCTGTGTAAGTTGACCACTTGCGGTACAATACTTTGGTGGTCAACTTAGACAGGTGGTCAACTTATAAAGGGGGTAATGATGATGATTATTATTATTATTATTTATTTTTTTTTTTTGTAAGTCTTGCACCATGCATTCATTTTTTGCCTAATTGACACTTACTCTTTCTGTTCAACTCACTTTCATTGTTTAGCATTACTTTGAATCAATAATATAAAATGTTATTCGAATATTTTTAGAGATTATTTTCCCAGAATGATGTATAGTATGTTATGAAAATTTAAAATTTCAGTAAATTGATCAAAAAAAAAGTCTTATTGTTCATGAAAAGTTAATCATTTTATATTAATAGTTCCTAAAAAATTATAGTTAATCAAAAAATAAAATTTTTTTCGCTTAACAACATAAGAAAAACAAGTTTGGAGAATAAAAGGGTTCTTAGTAGTTTTCCCATGTGGTTAAACTCAAAAGGAGGTTTAGTTATGCTGCTGTTTCATTAGTTGGTAAAATGCTGGTCTGGCCTCAAAAATATTCTTGGGAAGCTATAAAAAAAATAATAAAAATAATAATTTGTTGAATAAAATTTTTAAAAATAAACCAAGTGGTCAACTTACAAAGGGTTTTTTACAATACTCCAAACCAAATTTGGGGTTCATTAGTGGTCAAGATAGACAGGTGGTCAAGATAGAGAGGTGGTCAAGTTACAGAGGTTTTCTTTCATTATATAAGATAGGACTAATTCCGTTCCTGACAAAAGCGGTCAACATAGACGGGTGGTCAACTTACAAAGGTGGTCAACTTTACAGGTTTTACTGTACCTAGAAAGACTAGCAGCGGTCACTTTGACCGCCATACTTAAAAGATTGGAAATTTCTCCTTTCGGGATTTTTAACCATAGAAAAGATTTGTTTAAACATGTCGGAATTTAATTTAACGATTTAATCGTAACATAGTCTGCAATTAAGTCTCAGATAGCTTTTTTTAATTTTATGTTCGATGAAGTGAAATACACATGATTTACACAATTGGCATTGAGAAAGAGCAAATTTGTACAAAAAAGGAAATTTTCTTAGCATGTAATAACTAACTAGTACTATAATCAACCATGCATGTGTTTGGTTTAAAAAATATCTAAATATCGCAAGATACCGTACATTACTATCTTTTACAGTATTTCGAAATACTTATGCTATCACGTCCGTCACCTGTATATTAGCCATTAAAAGTTTTTTTTTGGCAATCAGAACAAATGCTCGTAGATTTATTTCTGCATAGTTTAATTTCACACTATTTTAATCCTTTTCCTCAGGTAGATACCTATTTATATGCAGCAAAATTGATCAGTGGAGCTGACTTGGAGAAATAGGAGTTCTGTTTTTTAAATTTTCCCCTTTTTTTTCGGCATTGGACCCTTTTCCCCTTTTTTTTTTATATTTTGAGCATCAGATTTATTAGCGAGGTTTCTTCTGATTCTAACTCAGAAGAACAATTCTTTCCTGCAAATCTAGGCTCCGAAAAATATTCGCAATAATCTCATGAGAGCAAACTATTCTCATCGCTAGGAATATATTTCTCTTCAGATAAGTCACTGTTCATTCGAATCATAATCTGTTTTAGATAAATCTGCAACAGCTTTAGGAATTAATGTTCCTATAAGTTTGGCTTGGTTCTTCTCAACATCATGAAGATAATTATGTGACCAAGCACTTCATTATCATCGAAGAAAATAAACGTCAATGCTTCAAGCACATGTTTTGGTGTACAATTATAGCCTACATTTTTGGAATTTACCTGTTTATATTTACTACTTTTTAGACCCAAACTAATTTCACGTGTCCAGTCACATGCTTTTAAAATTTACCTTTCTCAACTTTGCTCCCTGTGCAGATAACAGAAAACTGAAACCATGCATCCAGCAGGTGTTTTGCATTTTCCTAACAGTGCAAAGAATTAAACCTGACCAGCAGGTACTACTCAGGCTCAAAAGAACATTACTCACCCTGACAACTAACAATAGTCCATAGTACACACAACTGATAAGAGAAAAAAGAAAACGGATGCATAAAAAAAGGTTCACTTAGCGGTCAAAATGACCGTAGTCAGTCTTTTTAGGTATAAACATTTATAGCAACTATAACAATAATCCTAAAGAAAAAAAAATTACTGTTGTAAAATCTTAATAAATAGTTAGGAAAAGTCAATGAAGGAAAAAGTTTGAAAATGAAACACAGCAAATATGAGCATTTGAAAATAGTTTGCAGTCAAAATGACCGCTTCCGTCTTTCTAGTGTTAATAAAGAACGCACTATTTGCATTTATGTCTGTATTGTAAGGAGAACAGTTTTTCACAATAATAACATACTTAGAGATATTTCAAATAGTATCTTTGAAATTTAGTGCAAGAATATTGTAAATAAACTGCAACTTTTTAAAACTTGCGCTTTTTACCTTTCTTCTTCATGAAACAGGAAACATCAGATTTTCATGAAAAATACCTTATGCGTAAGAAATAGTTCAACCATTGACTTGAAATAGTGTTTTACTTCATGATATCTTACTTTTAAACTTTAAAATCACTCTCCTGAAAAATAACGTTTCTTGAGATGTGATGTGTTGAAAGGAGCAAGCAAATGTTTATGCATTTGAAGATAGTATTGAAATACAATAGTCTCAAAAATCCGAGATAATTGGGGCTGACCTCGTCTCGGATTAATGAAAACTCTGATTATCTGGAAGTTCTTCAAGATGAAAGTACACTAAATCTGACGACATGGAGCAGCAACTTTTACTTCCTTGCGTAAAGAAAAGGAACTATTATCTAAACTAAAAATGCATTGCTCAAATTTCAACATAAATTTCCCATTTAATTGCATCTAAACAAATTTTGACTAGTTTTTCTCAATATTCGTACTTATTTATGTGTGCAAAGCAAGCAAAATGTGCATTTGATTTTTTCTGAACCCATTTCGTCAAGTTTTATGATGTATTTACCGATGTGTGTGCATGAGTATGTATGTATCTTTGATTACACAAAAACGGTTAGTTGTTGGAAAATTTGAATTTTGTAGAGGCAACTCTTGAGGCGTCAAATTATGCACCTACTTTTTCGATTACAGAATATTCCCAAAGGGTTATGTTCTCTGTGTGTGTCCCCTAGGTGGGCAAACCTGAGTTTTCTTGGTTTGTTAAAGGTTTTAGGAAATAAAGATCTTTAATGAGGCAATAGAAGTAGAGGAATTCTAATATTCTAAAACAATAGTGCCCAATATACTGCCGGCGAAATTGATCCATGTAGCCCACTGTTAGGTTCAATTTCAGGGGAATCAAACACTGTTCTGGAATTTCTAAACCTATTAATTTACAGCCTGAGTAAAAACTTTAAGGTTAGTATAATTTTCTTTGAAAAAAAGGAAAAAGAAGCTAAAGGGATTTTAATATTGTATTATTAATGTTCATTGGTAAGAAATAACGCAACAGACAGGATTTGTAAAGCATGCAATAAACCAGAAAAGCAGTGGTTTATTCAAAGTTAAGTGTTTCATCTTGAATAAAAACTTTAAGGCCACTAGTATTTTTAAAAAACTGCAAGTATTTATACTGGAATAAATGTCACCTCAGTTAACAAGATTGTGGAAACCCTTCAACTTGCAGTTTTGTGATTAATTTCTTCAAATTTTTTGTCCTACTGGTGATGATATCGTAAGGTAAAAAGTTTAACTGTTCAAGAAAGAGGGAAGATTGAAACTTTTTCTTAAACAAGGATAAGTAGGCTTAGTATTGCGAAAAAACAAAAAGGTCAAGGACTGACGTCAACATTTTTGTTTGATTTAAACACCATTAGGGTAAAAAAAAAACGGGAAAACTTTAAGCTTTGTCCTCGTGTCATGGAAGAAGAGTTTGGAAACTTACATTACCTGAAAAGTACTCAACTAGGAAACTTATTCAGGAGATAGGTTTAAATGTTTGTCAAAAACAATATATAACACAATTAGAAGGTGTGGAAGTTTTATTAATGCTGCAAAATTGCGTAAACTTCAGTTATTGAAAATGCACAATATAGAGCGTTTCAACTTTAGCTAGGAAATCATGACGGGATAACCAATGGATACAAATAATTTAAACTAACGGAAAGAAGTGGAGTTTGGATGGACAAAACGGATGGAAGTACTATTGGCATGATTTACGAAAGGAAAAAGATATTCTACAAACGCCAATTAAATGGATGCTCTGTCAGAACTTGAGTGCTTTGCTTACAATAGTGTGTGTTCAGTTGCGTTTGTTTCAGGTAAAATGAACTCACAAGCATATCAAAATGTCCTCCAAAGTCAGCTTTCTAAATGCTGAATTTATTGCTGGAGAAAATTGAAAATATCAGCAAAACAATGCATCTATCCGTTTGAGTAACAGTGCAAAAAATGGGCTACAAGTAAACAATGTTGAAACTTTGAAATACCAACTAAGTCTCCAGATCTCAACCCAATAGGGAACTTATTGGGTGACTTAGCAAGAAGAGTCATTTTATTTCATCAATAGAGCTGAAATCTACTATCGAAGATTATTGGTAAAAAATACATCCCGAATTTTGTCAAAAACTAGTTTTATTCATGAAAACAAGAATATTTGAAGGAATGTGGTTCCCACACAAGCTTATAAATATTTGAATTTTTGTCCATATGCTTTTTTCTATGTTGGCCTTAAAGATTTTACTCAAGTTCAAATATTGATCTGTAATATTTTCTGATGATGAAATTCTTACAATTAATTTTTTTTGTCTTTTTTACTTGTATTTAAGGTTAATAATGATCACTCATATGACTTTTTGATCCTAAGATTAAGGTGTGTTCAATTTCTCAAAACAGTGCACTGGACTTAAAGTTTTTACTCAGACTGTATGTGCATTTGAAAATGTGTAAATTAGTAAACAAGTACATTTGAGTCAAGATTTATTTGCTACTGAATGATTTTTTATAAATATCTGTATTAGAAACATGAATATACTAAAGAACATGAATATACTTTAAAGAACCAAAATACTGTCATGTTACATGGATAAGATGCATTATTGACACTAAAAGGCAACTTTTAAAGCAAATTTATTGATACTTAGGAATGACTCGCTCAACCTTTGTCCCATTCTTTATCATTCTACCCTTTTTTAAAGAAAATATTAGACATTTAATAATCATTATATTGCACTTACTGTATTTTTACTTCACTTAAATTTATGTAAAGAAGACAAAAAAGACGAAATTAGTTTTTTCAGTGTGTACTAATGTTTTTTCAACCACAAAGAAGTGTTTCAATGCGGTAGTTGCACTCACGTAGAAGTTTTGCTTATTCACATTTCCAAAAATTGGCAACTTTGATATTAAATAGTACTATTCTCTTTGTGTAACAAGGTCATGAAACTTTTTATGAAGTCATGAAAAAGTCTTGGAAAAATCATGAAATTTTTTCATCAGAATAGAGTATGAACCCTGTCTGATATTTTTGATGTTTTTCCCCTTTGAAAAGAAATAAAAAATATGCGAACCAGGGAAGGGAGGGGGGAATATTCCCTCCTCTCGGATTGCAGTTCCGTCGCAGAGAGAAGAGTTGCGGGAGGGGGTATCATAGCTAATTGAAATGAAATAAATACAATGTGTTGAGTTAGAACCCAAATGTAAACAGTTGGTTCAAAAAATTTATTTAGAGCAAAATTTAAATGATTTGACACCAGGGTGGAGATAATATTTATTTTCATAGAGCTTATCTTGTGTGTGGTTTGTGCAGTGTGCTTTGCTGTTCTGTGAAGTTGGATTATTTCTTGCACATGTAATTTTTAAAATTAGTCACTAACATTTTGCTTAAAAAATGTAAATATTAATTTGTTTTATTGAAATGCCACGGAAAACGAAATTCTCTTCCTTGTTGGAAAAAGCAGACAGAAATGGATGCAAGATCAGCGCATGGTGCGATGCAGAAAAAGAAATTACTGGTTGTACATTATGTTTCCAGTATTGATAATCAAGGATTTTCACATTGTCTAATGCTAATGCGGCGAGACATAAGGGGTTGACAAGTAGCTTGAAAAATCAAGCTGTATTTTGAATTCCTTGTGAAACTCCTACTGAAAACGAATTTATTATGATGAAGCAATCCAAAGCTTTTGCTCCAAATTCACTTCAAGATAAAATTTTGAAAGTGGAGATTTTCTTAGTTTTAGTTTCCCTTAAAAAAATCATTCATTTTCATCTTTAAATGGTTTATCTGTAATTTACAAGGACATTTTTGATTCTGAAATAGCAAATTATCTGATAAAAGTTATGTACATAGTAAATTTTGGACTTGCACTTTATTTTAAATCTCTCCTTATTAAGGATATTTTTTCATCATTCTTTGCAATTCACTTCAATGAAACAACAAGGCAAGTCAAAAAGCAATTGGACATATATTTATCCTACTGGTATGTGATATACTTCTATTTCATAATGTGTCACTGTGTTGGAGAATAAAAGATTGAATACATTTTATTCAAGATAGAATTGCAATTGATAGCAGATAATGCAATTGTGATCAAGGCACATATTCAAGATAGAATTTAAAAAGTTTTATCATCCGCTACGAAAATCAAGCTTATAAAATACATTTAAGTTTATTTTTGTTGTCCTAAAATTTTATGAAAATTGTCCTAAAATTTCTGTAATCATCACTCAGGCCCCTGTAGATCCTCTGAACATCACAAGCACTCATACTTTATTTGTTTTAACTCTTTTTTTCTTGTTTTATTAGGTTCTTTCAGTCAGTGTTGAAGAAGAAAATTTCATTCCTTACATAAATAATGTGTTGCAAAATCCCGATCTTGCCTTGAGGATGGCTGTAAGAAATAATTTATCTGGAGCTGAGGATTTGTTTGTTAGGAAATTCAATACTCTGTTTACAAATGGACAGTATGCTGAGGCAGCTAAAGTTGCAGCAAATGCCCCAAAGGTAGGTTAACTTTGTTTGGTAGGTTAATTTTGTACACCTTTTTTGTTATTGTTCTTCATTGAGTTTTTTTTTTTTTTTTTTTCTTTAAAGGGAATTTTAAGGACACCACAAACAATACAGAGATTTCAACAAGTTCCTACGCAAGCTGGTCAAACAGCTCCTTTGTTACAGTATTTTGGTATTCTCTTGGATCAAGGTCAATTGAATAAATTTGAATCCTTAGAGTTGTGTCGTCCTGTTTTACAACAAGGTAGAAAACAACTTTTAGAGAAATGGCTGAAAGATGATAAGGTAAGAAAGACATTTTTTTAAAAAAATACTTGTAAGACATTTCATGTAAGATTCAAGAAATTAATTTCTTACCGTGAGATTATGTGTTTAAGAGGTTTATAACGTATCTAAGCATGGCGTCGACACACCTGGAAAATAACCTTGAAGAATCCTGAGGCAAAGAATATGATATTGAATATGATTATAATGAAATATTATGCAAAACTAATATTTGCGTAGTTTCTATTTGAGTTGATAACTATTTAAATCTTTTTTTTATAATTTATCTTTTTTATATTATAAAAAAGGATCTAGCATTGAAATTGGGTACCGAAACTATTTTCTTTCTTTTCTTTATTTTTCTCAAAGTATAATTGCGTGTTTAAATAGAAAATTTAAATTTCGGACTAGATCAATGTATACAATGGAGTCTCACTAATCCAAGGTTTGGTTAATCCAGGTAGCTTACCTGATTTACTTCTTATTTAGTTTTGGAACAGACACAAACCTCATTGATTAGAAACTGAGAAATGTTAAGCAAAATTCTTAGGGTTTTTACTCCAATTCCAATGGGTTTCATGGTCTGGTAACTGTGAGCATTAAATTAAGAAAAGATACTAAAGATTGGTGAGTGGACTTTTTAAGTTGTCTGTAAAATGTAACATTAGAGGTGGGAAATGTAGGCAAAGGAATAGTAAACAGGATTTATTTGAAAAGCAAGGCTTTCTGATTTGAGATATAGTAATGCATTTTTTCACTCGCATAAGAGTTAATTGTCACTTTCATGGTATGTATTCTAAAAAATAGTGCAAGAGTAGTGATTTGAAAAGCATTATTTTCCTTGCTTTTTATATTTTTATCTTGAATTTCTTTGTATTCAAAGTATTCTTGCACATTAGTTTGTTTCTTTGGCTTATGAGGCTTTTAAAGTGAAATCCTACCTGCTATTCTGGAAGGCAATGTTTGCGCATTATTAGGGCAGTGTTTCAAATGAAAACATATTTTGCTGTTAGTGCATGATTGGAATTCAATGAAATATTAACATTGTGATAAAAACATGCTTTTTTAATAGTTGGAATGCAGTGAAGAACTTGGTGATTTAGTAAAGCAAGTAGATCCAACGTTAGCTTTATCAGTGTACCTTCGTGCAAATGTGCCAAATAAGGTAATTTCTATGTTTATTCAATCTTAAGTTTCTAGTGTGCATATTTTGAACATATATAATTAACATAGCAAACCTAAGATGTTTTAAAATGCAAATTAATATTCTTGGTCTATTGTAGGTTATTCAGTGTTTTGCAGAAACTGGACAATTTCAAAAAATTGTTCTATACGCTAAAAAAGTTGGATTTACTCCAGATTATGTTGGTTTACTGAGGCAAGTTATGAGAATAAATCCAGACCAGGGAGCATCATTTTCACAAATGTTAGTACAAGATGATGAACCACTTGCTGATATTAACCAAGTATGTATGTAAAAATTTTAAGGAACTAAAATATTTTGAATAATATTATTATAAATAATGTTAATATCCTGTTTTCAGATTGTTGATATCTTTATGGAGCAAAATCTAGTTCAACAGTGCACTGCATTCTTATTAGATGCGTTAAAGAATAACAGACCGTCAGAAGGAAATTTACAAACTCGACTCTTAGAGATGAATCTTGTAACTGCTCCCCAGGTTAGTTTTTCATAGTTTTTTTTAAATTGATAATTCTATTTTTAAGAACTTACACTTGAACTGTTTTTGAGGGAGTATTAAGTCTATTTCTTATTCTAGTATTATAACTTCAAAATAACTCTAAATGTTTGGTAGTGCAACTGATGCTAGATACTTGAATACTTAATTGCAAGAGTAGTGAGAAATAATGGGAAGGCAGACCTATAAAAAAATACCTAGCATTTAAAAAACTTAATTGATGTTTTGCTGTGTTAAATATTAGTCAATACCTATTTTTTTTTCAAAGGACTTACAATGTAGTTATTCTGGTACTATAATTCAGAACATTAAGTCCTTCTGATTACGTGCAGTTAAAGAAGACAGCCCTGCAAACATAAAAATAAGCTTTATGTTGAAAGTATGTCTGGTGTTAATATGCATACCTTGATATATACATGCATGCCTTTATAACTTACATAAATACCTTTTTTCCTGAACTAAAATTAAATTAGAAAAAAAAATTTAGAAAAAATCATTGAGAAAAAAGTTAAATTGAAACATTCTGGAGTATATCCCAATGAATTTAAATGGCTTAATTCCCCCTACGTCTCCAACATTTCATTCCTATAAGAAGTATTAAAAATAATTGCTTTTGTTTTTTGAGCAGCATTGATTGCTTTCATTTGACTGTTTTTGGCGTTCCTATGATTTTATTTTCCCGCCAGCACCCTCTGCAGCACCACCGTCGATCGGCCACCTCACGATGCTGCTCCTCTAGCGAAAACAGTCTCCAGGTTGCGTCAATATCCTACACTTACACACATACATGCACGCACATACACACAAACACGAACATACCATCACATACACACACGCATACATACACCTAGACACAACTACCCACACTCATGCCTGGACACAAACACATATGCCTACACACACATACACATCCCCCCCCCACGCACAAACACTCATACAACTATCCACACACTCATACCTGCCCACAAACATAAACACACATGCCTACACACACATACACATCTACACACAAACGCACATATTCCCCCCCCCCCACACACGCACATAAACACACACTCGTGATTGCGAAAAACATAATTTGAATTCAAGAGGGCAAAATTCAAATTAATTTTTTTTTTCATTCATTTCACTAAACACTTGTTCAAATAAAAGATAAAAGAAAGGCTATGGTGACTGATCATCTCTTTTAATCAACAGATTTTGTTAGAAATGGAAAGTGGTCAGACATTCTTGAATTAAACATTTGCTATTATTTTGCATTTTTTAATTCTTAATTCTGCAAATCGTTCTTTCTGAGATCTGTAATATTTTGTATTAAGTTTCAATTTCTATATGTTTTCATATTTGTTTTCCAGGTTGCTGATGCAATATTGGGAAATCAAATGTTCACGCACTATGATCGGGCACATGTTGCTCAACTATGCGAAAAAGCTGGGCTATTGCAAAGGGTAAGATATTTTATTTAAATTAACTCAATTTTAGCTGATAATTTGGTAGATTTTGTGTGGGATTGGTGCTGAGTCATTTTTGGAAATGTTCATAAGTGAGCTCATGAAGAATCACTTCTTATTTGAGTTTGGAGAAAGTATGGATTTTATTTCTAAATGATATAATCAGTGGTGGCAATTTGGGGGAAGGGGTGCAAGGGGGGCCACCGCCCCCGCACTTTTTTTATCATTGTAGATCGCCTGAACATTTTTAAAAATTATAATTTGAAAAAGTTCTGGAGAGATCATCCAACAATAGCTTAAAACTGCATTTTTTAGACTTTGGTTTCAAAAAATTTCTGCAGGAGAACCCTTGTAAACACACTGCCTCCTTCTTGTATCTTCAAAGAGGGCCTAATTTGTGTTATAAGAATCTAACTTTGGAATTTTTTCTAGGAAGCAAACCCGCTTCTCCCTAACATCAGTAAAAATAAGTAAAAATGAGTGTTTAAACCTCGAATTAATAAACCGATTCTAAAGTAGTCCTCCACCTTTTCCTTTGAAGTCGCCAAAGGAAGTCTAAAATCGATGTTTTAGGGCTTTATCAGTTCCACAAAATAAATGAGGGAATCTCCAAACTCATTCCTTCCTCATGAAGTCATTCAAAGATATTCCAAAATAGCATTTTTAAAAAGATTTAACTCTGCAAAATTTGGGAGGGAAAACCCCTGAACACCTTGTCCTGAGTTTGTTCCAAAATTTCTTTTTTAAGAAACCAGTTGCGAGATTATTTACAGGAGATTATCTTTACATCACCGAAGACATTTCTTTTGATACTTCAGCTTCGAAATTTTTTCGGGGAAAAGTATCCGAATCCTCCCCCCCTTAAATCACTCACTAATTATATCATTCAGAAAAAAAAAAAATCCATACTTTCTCCAAACTCAAATAAATAACCAAAAGTAGTCTTCAGCTTCCAAAAATTTCTTGCCCCTGTACTTATAATCCTCACTCGCCACCTCTGAATACAATGAATGATTTTAGTTTCAAACTTTTTTTTTTCAACTAGTGCAATAAATAACTGATTAATAACTAATGATGGCATTAAAATCGGCTATTGTTGATTGTAGTTTGTTTCTAGAATCTTAATTATACAATCTGATAATGTATGTCTTTCATCTACCAGGAGATTCTTCTCTGTAGTATGCTTTTGTATCTTAATGTGTTTTTTTTAATGTAAAAATATTAAATTGAACTCTTGCCAACTCTGCAGACTGCCACCTGCCCAATGTTGGCATGTACTTATCTTTACTGCAAATATCACTGAAGTTTAATAGTATTTTATTTACTATCCAAGTATAGAAACTTGTAGGTAAAAGTTCAGTTTTTCAATTAAAGCATGCTGAGTAAAAAGCTAAAATGATTATGTATATCTGTTATTGAAATTTATAAATTTTCAGTCTGTCTTTCATTTGATTGGGAGAGTAAACGGAAAGAAAACCGAATTGTAATGTTCATAAAACAATTTATTTTCAAAGCAGTCGGAAGATTAAGAAGAAGCATAAAAATTTCTAAACCTTCAAATTAGGGATTCAGCTTAGCCAATTATTCATAATCGGACAAACTTTGTTGATTCAACGAGAATTTTTTTTTTTTTTATCTTTAAGTAGTCTTTGAATATGAAACCAAGATGAAGAATTGGTTTCCGAAAAAGTCCCTATTTAGCATGTTTTGTCTGAAGATTCTGCAAATTGAAAGGTATAGTGCAGAATCGCTTTTTTTGTCATTAATACATTATATCTTTCAGTTAGATGCAGTGGAAGTGTGCATAATTATAGTTATCATTCAGAACAATTTCAAGGGATGTTACAGGTTTCAGAAAATAGCATCTTGGATTCATTTGGATGTGTTCTTTTATCTGAAAACTGGTGGTATATCCCAAAACCTGTAGAATTGTAAAAGTAAATAAAATTATTTATCAGAAATCATTGTTTCTAAAAAAAAACTTGCCTTTTAAACAAACCACAGGTTTGTAAAGCATATCTCTTATACAGAATGGATGGCACAGTTAGGGGAATTAGCAAGTTATGATATTTAGAGGAGTGATGTTTTAAGAGGTCTCTTTCCCTTTTGTGAGGATCTCATTCTGTAGAAGGTACTTGATAGCATTTAAAGGAGGGGTGGGAGGCATCCCTCATGGAGGGCACCCCCTAGTTTTCATTGAATATTTCTATTAATATGTATAATATAATTAGCAAATAATTATTTTATGATACTTCAAATTCTGTTTAATTTATTTCAGAATCATTTTTCTCAATTAATGTAAAATATCTGACAGTTTCTTTTGGCTGTTGTCTCTGGTTGAAAGTTAATGTCTGAGGTGGCAATGCTTCTTATGTGAAATTTGCCTTTATAGCTCTTGGCTTTTTTAATGAATATATTTTATGCAGCAATAAATATGTTATCTAAATGTGTTTAATGTACTTTTTCCTCTTTAGGCACTAGAGCATTATACTGATCTATATGACATCAAAAGAGCTATTGTTCACACCCATTTATTAAATTCAGAGGTATTTATTTCATTGTAATCTGTCTTTATAGAGTTTTTCAACTTTGATAACCAAATATTTTTTATTGTTTTAAGTTTTATTTTTAAATTGATTTCTTCCAAAAAAAATTCACTAATTTATTTTAAACTGTAACTTTTTAATGTTGTTTCACAAATCTATTTCCTCGAGGTACGCAAAGTTTTATCTGTTTTATGTAATTTTGAAAATGTCTGATAGTTTTATGAACTGACATATTAATAGCAAATACTGTATACTTTATTTAATATATTCTTTCA
The DNA here is from genome assembly GCF_026930045.1 of Uloborus diversus. Classification (NCBI taxonomy): domain Eukaryota; kingdom Metazoa; phylum Arthropoda; class Arachnida; order Araneae; family Uloboridae; genus Uloborus; species Uloborus diversus. The sequence continues at coordinate 28,397,827 of NC_072734.1, read as the reverse complement.
TGTACTTGCAAATGATCCCCCTAAGTCCATGTGAGGACACAATTCATATGGTTGTGTATTTAGAATTTCTTCATCACTGACAATTCCCAAGCCTGGCAAATTTTTGCAGCAATGTTCCCAATAGAGCGTGAGACCATGAGAATTGCGCATTCAAAAAATATTTCAATGCAACATTTTCTTGCAGTTTTGTCACGTCTGTTTAATTGAATAGGATTTTTTTAAAAAAAAGCTCTCTAATTTCCACAAAAAGCGAGATTTTCTCACCCATATTTTTTCCTCTAGTGGGAACCCTGTTTAGCAGTAATGCAAACTTAAGCAAATTGAAAAAAGATACCCATTGCTATATGGGGTATGAAATCTAATATGTAATGTCCATCATTTGAAATCCATTTTATTTTTTAAACATCTTAAGGAAATTAATAGCTTCTATTATCGCCTTAACTTTAAAGATAATGTTGGAATTGTGATTAAATGTACGTAATTTTTTTATTTCATTACAGTGGCTAGTAAATTATTTTGGTTCACTGTCTGTAGAAGATTCAATTGAATGCCTGAAAGCTATGCTTAGCCATAACATTCGTCAGAACCTGCAAATATGTGTTCAAGTCGCAACAAAATATCATGAGCAACTTACAACAACTGCCTTAATAGACTTGTTTGAATCTTTTAAAAGTTATGAAGGTAAAATCTTTCCGATTGTTTGAAATCTTAATCCGGACAATTTTTAATATTTTTAGTAATAATGTAAACTCTAATGCACAAAAATACCTCCAACCAGAAAAGTTTGAGCAAGAGCTGAAACTTTATGTCAATGATCGAATTTGAGATATGCAAGTTTGATTTATATTGCAGCACTTGTGCAAAGATATTTAAATTAAGCAACAGCAACATTAAGAACTGGTGCTGGTATCCATGACCAATTAGAATTGATTTAATTTTTAATATGCGTGACTTTATGAAAATATCTAAAACTTCGTATATTCGCAATCCAATACTACATTGTTTATGTAACGCAGTGCAATAAAGCTTCATGTAAAAACCTAGAGCGTGACCTAGAGTAGAATCTCCTTTTATCATTCTGATTCAGAAACATTGGTAATATTTTGCAACTGCTGATACTGTTTACAATATGGAGTTTTAAAATTAGTTCAGCATAAGTTTTTGTTATTTTTGAAAATAAATACATTGGTGTTTTGAGATTTATGATTAACTGTGTGAATTTTTCTAGTTCGAGTATTGAATAATTCAACATTTTGCTAACATAATTTTACAGAGTTTTACAATATACTTTTCAGGGCAGAGTCAAATTTTATTGTATTTAAAAGTTATCTTTAATATTGTTTGTTAATATGCCATTGTTAAATGCTTGTAGGAACTTTGTCATTGCAATTTTAAAAATATTAAAACTTTATTTATTTAGGCCTTTTTTATTTTCTTGGTTCCATTGTAAACTTTAGTCAAGATCCTGAAGTTCATTTTAAATACATACAGGTTAGTATGATTTTAATTTAAATGTATAGAGTCCTCAAATAGTATATGTAATCTTGCTCAGTGTTTCTCAAGTTTTGAAGTCTCCTAGTGTGTTACTCAGATGAATGAATAAGAAACAATAAAGAGTGATAATTGTTTTTCTACTTATATAAGACTTAAAGATGAAAATTTTTTATCCTTATTCAAAATAATTTTTGATGTCAGGTTATTTAGATGATTAGCTTAAAACTTTTCAAAACATTTTCTATTAAAAATGTGACAATCCTTTTACTTAAATTTTTCAAGTCCATACTAATATATATCACTTGCATATTGACAATGCAATGTCTTTACATTTCAACTGTATCCAGTTAACTCAAGCAAACAAGTTAAGATATTAGAAGCTGTTGGTAACAAATTTGGGAGAGGGAAAAGAGTGCAAAAGGTTAAATTCTTGTAAATCTTTTTATTATTTTAATTTTGTCTTTTTGAATCTTTCACCTTGTTCAGATTGAAGAGTGAGTGTTGCTAACTTTTGCATGTGAAAATGTTTTTAACGAATTTAAACTTTCTCATTTCAGTCTGCATGCAAAACTGGTCAAATTAAAGAAGTTGAGCGTATCTGCAGAGAAAGCAATTGTTACAACCCTGAAAGAGTCAAAAATTTCCTCAAAGAAGCAAAGCTGACGGATCAGCTTCCATTGATAATTGTGTGTGACAGATTCGACTTTGTACACGATCTAGTACTGTATTTGTATAGAAATAATTTGCAGAAGTACATTGAAATTTATGTTCAGAAGGTAAATATAGTTGCATGTACTAAATAATTTTTTTTAGAATTTAAATCTTGTTATATATCAGGTTGGTTTATGTCTTAGGTGAATCCATCAAGATTGCCTGTTGTGATTGGAGGTTTGTTAGATGTTGACTGTTCAGAAGATGTAATAAAATCTTTGATTATGGTCGTACGTGGTCAGTTTTCAACTGATGAGCTTGTTGAGGAAGTGGAAAAAAGAAACAGATTGAAGTTGCTATTGCCATGGTTAGAGACGAGGGTTCATGAAGGTTGTATTGAACCTGCCACTCATAATGCTCTTGCTAAAATTTATATAGACTCCAATAATAATCCTGAGAGATTCTTAAAGTAAGTATATCTTATTTAGTGTGTATCTATTCCCGGTATGCAATAGTAAATTTTCTATTACAAGAACTGCTATGAGAAATAATGGAATCCCGAGTTGAGGGAAGAAACTTCAATCAAGAGCATAAGTTTCAACTAGTAAATGATCCAATCATAAAGAGAAATTAACTCCAATAATTTTTTTCAAAAAAAAAATAAATAAATAAAACTCCATAAGTATTTCTAACAATGTAATGACAGAAAATGTAATGGGAGTGGCTAATTATTTCAGTGTACCAAACCTTCATTAGTTTTCTTTGCATCCGTTTTTGGAATTAATCATTTTGACTGCTAAATTGTTCAATTATCAATAACACACGAACTTTCATAGACTTCTGTTATCTACAAAGATGAGCTTTAAGCATATAATTTTCAGATCAAAAAGCAACCACAAGGCTTTTAACCTGAATGTTTCTTTTGTAGAAGAATGTTAGTCTTTTATTTTTAGTAGATTATTCCAAAAATTGTTATACCAAAAATTTTTTTTTGAACTTTAGTTTTGTTTTTACTTATCAAACAAGATTTCCAACTAGCAGTATAATTAAATTAATCAGAGTAAAAGTTCTCCTGATTTGGAAGCATATTCTTTATTTATCAAATATTTGTTCTATTTTCTTTATTGTTTCATTATCACTTTGATTCTGAAGATAAAATACATTAAAAATTCTGCATGTACTTTCAAATGCATAGCACTTTCAAAGAATGCATACTTAATTCCTAATAGCGCAAAAAATGTATTCCAGTGATATAACTTCAGAGAGGAAACTTAAGGCATTAAAATTTCTTGCAATAATTACAACCATAAAAAAAATTTAGAACTTCCTTTTCCTTTGTCTTATTTGCATTGGGTTTGCAAGCTAAATGCCGTTAATTCTTTAAAATGCTTAAAAATTTACTTGTACAACTAATCCTTCATCTTAAGGTTTCATGCAAATTTTGAATTTAAAATTTTCAAATTCTTTTTTATAAATATTTCTTATAAATTTTAGGGAGAATCAGTACTATGATAGCAGGGTCGTTGGAAAATACTGTGAAAAAAGGGATCCTCATCTTGCATGCATAGCCTATGAACGTGGACAGTGTGACAGAGAACTTATTAAAGTGTGCAATGAAAACTCTCTCTTTAAGAGTGAAGCTCGTTACCTCGTGAAAAGAAGAGATCAAGAATTGTGGACTGAAGTTCTGAATGAAAACAATCAATATCGAAGACCACTCATAGATCAAGTAGTTCAAACTGCTTTATCTGAGACTCAGGATCCAGAAGATATCTCGGTCACAGTGAAAGCTTTCATGACTGCTGATTTGCCAAATGAACTAATAGAATTACTTGAAAAAATTGTGCTAGAAAATTCTGTCTTTAGTGATCACAGGTATGTTTCGGTAAAATTCCTATCTTCTATACTAATAATATAAAGCAGTAGAGTTTGTTTGTTTGAACGCATTAATCTCGGAAACTACTGGTTCGAATTGAAAAACTCTTTTTGTGTTGAATAGTCCATTTGAGGAAGGCTATAGGCTATATAACATCACACAAAGACTAATAGGAGTGGAGCAGCAATAAAAAATATTATGAAAACAGGAAAATTTATATTATAATATAAAGTGCTTGGAAAGCAAAACATGCGAAGCCACGGTGGCTTGACCTGAAAACACAGACTTCGTGATCCAATGAGTGTAGGTTCGAGTCGGCCATGAGGCAAATCTGGAAAGTACATTTTAGAGAACATCCTAAAAAATGCCAAAAATGATTTGTAAAAAAAATATGTATACACATCAGTCTTATTTTTCTTATTAATTATTTAATTAAAAGCTGAACAGTTTGAACGCGCTCATATAAAGAACTACTGGTTCGAATTAAATTCTTTTTGTGTTGAATAGTCCATTGATTGAGGAAGTCTACAGGCTATATAACATTACACTATGACTAATAGGAGTGCAGCAACAATAAAAATGTTATGAAAATGGGAAAATTAATTTCTATACTAATATTATAAAGCTGAAGAGTTGGTCTGGTATTTTCTCAGAACAGTGTCTTAAAATGGCAAAAACTCGGAGAAAATTGACCGGATTTCAAGTGCTAAAAAACGTAATTTAGTTCATAATGCTACAGAGATTTATATCAGAATATTAAGTTTTTCATTGCTCTTAATTTGATAATTAAAATAAATTGTACATAATTCTTGAACCAAAACTAAAAACAGATTAGAAATAGAGGTTTTAAAACTTTCTTTTTTGCTATGCAATAGTGTAAAAATAAACTTTCATTTGTAATTCTTTTGTTTAAAGTATAGTTAATGTTTATTTTAAATATTAATTATACTTTATTGCTCTACAAATTTCGATTATTCTGTAGCATAGCAAATAATAACATGGTTCTTGGTAAAAATTAACTGAAAAACAAAATTTTTTTGTTAAATAATTAAAAACTGCAGTTTTTATCTATTATTTTCAAATTCGACTTTTAAAACTTTGTTTGACTATTTTACTCTATTGTAATAACTTATAGACCTCTTGAATTTTCAGAAATCTTCAAAACTTGCTAATTCTAACAGCGATTAAGGCAGACCGAACCAGAGTAATGGAATATATCAATAGATTAGATAATTATGATGCACCTGATATTGCCAATATTGCCATTGGTAGTGAACTATATGAAGAAGCGTTTGCTATTTTCAAAAAATTTGATGTTAACACTTCTGCTATTCAAGTAAGTTCTACATAAATTTCATTGCATTATGTTCTCTGCAGTTACCAGTGAAATCATATATTTGCAATTCAGCCACTGACAGATAATGTAGTTTTTAGCTCAAAAATAAAACATACTCTATCATTCGTGAATGTCATGTAAAAGTCGAAAAAAAAAGACCCTAATTCAACAAGCAGAGTTTTAAAAAAAATTTGAAAACATGGTTTGAAACTAGTATGTATTAAGTATTTTGGTTAATGCCAGTACAAAAATAAACATGAGAAATAAGTACAGTAAAACCTGTAAAGTTGACCACCTGTCTAAGTTGACCGCTTTTGTCAGGAACGGAATTAGTCCTGTCTTATATAATGAAATAAAACCTCTGTAACTTGACCACTAATATACACCAGCTTCGGTTTGAAGTATTGTAAAATACCCTTTGTAAGTTGGACCATTAGGCAAAAGCATTATTGTACTAAAAGTTTCATCAGTTCTGCCTCAAATAAGTAACCGGACATTTTAGAAAAACCTATAAATATTTGTTTCCATCGAAATCTATTGGGCTCATGTTAAGTGCCAGAAAATGCGCCAAAATTCAATAAGAAGGTATTTTATTGAAAAGTAGATTACCATGGTTAAAAATGTGAAAGAAAAAATCAAATGAAGAATTTGAGTCACTTTTGACTTTTTATGAATTTTTAGGAATTGTTAATATCGAGTTTTTTTATAAGCAATGAGGCTTTTTTTTTTTAAATTGATTTACAGAAATTTTAAATCTGTATGATACTTTACGTGTCATTCTGGTAAATAATCTCTAAAAATATTTAAATAACATTTTTACTTCCTTTTACAAAAAAGGATGTATTGTATTCGCGAAAAAATTTTCACTCAAAAATCGGCCTTAATTTCCATTTTTCTCACCCTCGAATGAATGTTGAGTTTTTTTTCGACCCGCCCACACGTGGATATATGCCTAAGAACCTACAGACACCCGAAATATCCATTTTGAGGAACCCCCCGGGTTAATTACCATGAATTTTCTTGTGACGTCCGTATGTATGTGTGTATCTCACATAACTCAAAAACGGTATGTCCTAGAAAGTTGTAATTTGATACGTCAACTCCTAGTGGGGCCTAGTTGTGGATCTTCTCTTTTGGTTGCATTCGGATGTTCCTAAGGGGATCTTTTGCCCCTTTTTTTGGGGGGGGGGGAATCACTTAATTTCGATGTAAACTCAAGTGGTGTTATAATTTGTCGGACACTTGGCGATATACCGCCAGTCCTTTGGTCGCCAAATTTTGTCACCAACTTGGTGACTAATTTGGTATTTTTTTTAATTTTAAATTTGGTTTCAATTTGGACACTGGTGATATTTAGAGAGTTAACAATTGAATCACATTAAAACTGCCAATAATGGGGGAAATGACATTAAATTGGAGTAAAAGGAAGTCATGTGATGCACACATCAGCTTGTTTCTTATTGTTTAAAAATGTTAAACAATGACAGTAAGTTTAAAAGTATTCCAATTAGTTAAAAAATGAATGCATGGGACAAGAAATTACAAAAGTTTTCATTACTACCCTCTATAAGTTGACCACTTGTCTAAGTTGACCACCAAAGTACTGCATCGCAAAGTGGTCAACTTATACAGGTTTCACTGTTTTAGAAAATGTTGCCATTTAATGTGATCAATCTCCAGTTTTGCCAGATCTTGGTCTGGAGTATTTTATTTAAAATTGCTTTTCAAGAAACTTGATTGAACTTAAGGAGCAAAACAAACATTTGCACTTTTTTAACTTTCAAATTGTTACACATTAAACATAATTAAGTCGTTTGTTCTGTTAATTTTAAATTTTTTTCTGTGGCCCAAAAATTTTGCTTTGTAGTTAGACCATCCATGAATTTATATGGGCCAGTATATAATATTACAAACATAATGGAATTTTCTCTTATAGGTGCTAATTGAACACATACAAAACTTGGACAGAGCTTATGAATTTGCGGAGCGATGCAATGAGCCTGCTGTTTGGAGTTTGCTGGCTCAAGCTCAGTTGCAGCAGGGCATGGTAAAAGAGGCCATCGATTCATACATTAAAGCTGGTGATCCATCCGCGTATATGGATGTTGTGCAAACTTCCCATAAAACAGGTTTGGAAATGTTTTAAGATGGAAATCAGTATTTAAAGCTTTGCTTTTGAACCTTTTTTAAAATTTAACATTCTTAATATTGCTGCGTTATAGTTGCTGCTCAAACATGTCAATGTCTTTAAATTTGTTTTTTGCATAATGTCTTTTTCAAAAGATCACCTGCCACCTAGCAGACATTAGGTGGCATTTTCCCTAAGGTTGTGTAGTAGACATTTCCTTCTCCCAATTCAAAACTGAAATATTAGGTAGTGATTTGGAAGGTTTTGACCTATGCTGTTTCGAAAAAGGAAAGTTTTCCTTTAAGGGGTCTAAGGACCTTTAATCTTCAGAATTATCGATTTTCTGGAAAAAATATATGTTATGCATAATTTTATTCTGAACAATTTGATATCTTATTTATTACCATACCCCAAAAACTTTTCGAGTTATTGTAAAAATGCGTAAACTTTCCCCGTAGAGATTTATGTTAACAGCAGCTGTTTAAGCCTCTTTTTCTCAGGTGTCAATTTCTTCGGTTTTCTCGTTTTGCGCGTATGATATTTCAGAAAGTTTTTTATATATTTCCGTATTACTTTTCATGCATGTTTGTCTGATACATCTTAACGATCTGAACCTAAATTTCAACTAAAAAGTTAAAGTTAATATTTAAAAATAAATTTTTTTTACCCAAAATTTTGGAAATTTTCGATATTAACTTACCAAATTTCAAAAAAATATATAAATAATTTGAAAAAAGTAAATTAATTTAGGTTCAGGTCATAAATATAAACCAGATAAACATACATTAAAAGTTTTACGGATATATATAAGAAACTTTCTGAGATATCATGCGCGCAAGCAATACGAGAAAACCGAAGAAACCGGCACCTGAGAAAAAGAGGCTTAAACAGCTACTGTTAACATAAATCTCTATGGGGAAAGTTTAGGCATTTTTACAATAACTCAAAAAGTTTTTGGCGTATAGTAATAAATAAGGTATCAAATTGTTCAAAATTAAACTGTGCGTAACCTTTTTTTTTCCACGAAAATCGAAAATTTTGAAGTTTAAAGGTCCTTAGATCCCTTAACAGATTCAATCAGGGTATGTTCCCTTTTTGTCTAAATGACCTGAAAAAAAATGTAGAGGGTGGATTTATTATCTTTTGATAAAGTCTAACTTACTCCTCTAATAAATTATGGATTTGTTGCGTTTAGACCTCTACAGGCTGGGAATTTGATTAAGGTTATCTTAAAGATAGGGAAAATGATAAAAAAAAAGTTTTCTTGAAGTGGATATGTTCCCTTTTGATCGATTACTTCTCTGTTCAGTTTCTTCTTAGTTCAAAAGTGAATCTCACTTAAGATTTATAGGTAGTAGAACTAAAATGAACCATATTTATAATTTATTTATATAGAGATAAAAATCTTACACCATAAGCATTCTGAAAGCTCTAGTTCAATATTCCTTAAAAGTTTGACTAATTAGTAGCATTGAGTTGCTTTTTTACTTATCTTTTAAAACTTGAAGATTTTCTTTCAAAACTTCAATTTTTTTCATGTATTTAAACTTTTCTCTACTTTTTCCAGAAAGCTGGGAAGATCTAGTACGGTATCTTCAAATGGCACGAAAAAAAGCTCGTGAATCTTATGTTGAATCAGAGTTAATTTATGCTTATGCAAAAACAAACCGCTTGGCAGATTTGGAAGAATTTATCTCAGGACCTAATCATGCTGATATACAAAAGGTAAGTGTTATGTTCATAAGTATTTTTTAACATTTAAATGTATGAACTAATATCCTCATTTTTAAATTTTTAAAAACAAAACATTTTTTGCTTTGAATTGTTTTTGTGTTAATATAATCTTTAGAACCTTTCATCTCGATGTTTAACTTGACTTATGTTGACTTATGTTTAACTTGATTTGAATTTGTAGAAAAAAGAAAATTTTTTCTTCCTTGTTATTTATCATAGGCACTGAATTTTGTCAATGGTTAATCTTAAATGTGTCTGAAAAAGGCTTATTTTGTTCAAGAGTCAAAAGTTGATACATTATTATCAACAGATTTCATAAGTGGAATGTTTTTGTTTGTAGATTGGTGATCGCTGTTTTGATGATGGTCTTTATGAGCCTGCTAAGCTATTGTACAACAATGTGTCTAACTTTGCACGTTTGGCTATAACTTTGGTTCATCTAAAAGAATTTCAAGGAGCTGTGGATAGTGCTAGAAAAGCCAACTCTACGCGCACCTGGAAAGAAGTAATTATTTTTTGACATCATTAGTACTAAAATTTATGTAGTGTTTGTTCAAAAAAAATTGGTTGTATAATAATCGCTATAAAATCCTGTAATATTTTGTTAAATTATCGTACAAAAATATGGTAGAAATCTTCTGTTGAGTAATTAATAGAATTTCATATCATTTAAAAGAAGCATCACTTAATTTAGTAATGTTTTTGCAATTTTAAAATCCTAATTATTTTGCTCTTGAAAATAATCTTCAAATTTGAGAAAGCTCCTCAGTCCCCTAATAGCATAAACAGAAACATTAAATGGCATTTTATCAATAAATATTTTTAAAGAGTAACTTTCTTGAAAAGAATGCTTGTACAATCAAATCAATCCAATTACACAAAAAGTATTGCAATTGAACATTTGTTTTAACCTACTTTTAGGGAGAAAAAACTTGATTTCAATCATAAGTTCAACGAACTAAACATATTAACAAGCCATTTAAAGATGCGGGTGTCATTAGAGAATTAAATGGTAAAGTTTTCAAAAATATGAAGCATTTGTTTAAATATTGAAAACACTTCATTATTTTACAAATTATATGCTACATAAATTTTGATATTATAAAAATCTCTCCAATTTAAAATACGAATTTAATTGTAGTATATCCACTCTTTAAACAATAGTTGCCATATTTCCAGTTCACTTCTGGAGAAGTCCATGAAAATATATTTTGATTGGAATTCACTATTTCAGCTCCCTGAGTAGAATATGAATGAAAAATTCAGCACATGACATCCTAATGTACAAAGCACATACTATCTCTTATGGAACTTCAGTAAGTAAAAGATAATTTTAGTCCACACACACAAATCTCACTGGCATTCCACAGATAGGATCAAGCATCGGTTGAAATTGGAACCACTTACGATTGGTTACAAACACATGCGTTTAAAATTCAGAGGATTGAAACTAGTTATCCTTAGTGTATATCATTGTGGTAAGGTAGACATGATTAAAATGGCTTTAAATAAAATATTCTAAACAGCCCTACTATACTGGAGTCATAAACTTAAACTAATGTATCGTTTAACTTAGTAATATTTTTTTTGTTGATAGATTTTCAGGGTTCGTACGGGTCATGGAAATCCTGGAAAGTCATGGAAAAAAAATAACAGAATTTCAGACCTGGAAAAGTCATGGAAAATTGAAGTTTTCATTGAAAGTCATGGAAATTTATTTCAAGTCATGGAAAAATTTCCTGGACAAATAGAAGGGAACAGTAGCTAAAGGAGCATTAGGAATCTTGAGTGATTTAACAGTATAGCACATAAAAGCTATTAAAAGTGGAAAATTGAACGATCCAAAAATCAAATCTGAATTTTGAAATCTCATTGCATCCACTTCTATCGCAGCTACTTGCCATTTTTTGCAATGTGATTTTACTGCCTGGACATCACTTATTTCGAATTTTCTGTTATTTTCAACACTTCTTATGTTTCATATTATTCTGTAGTAGCAAAATTTCACGTTCTTAGTTTTGCCACGCCCACTCAAAAAAAAAAAAAAACCAATTGCATGCGAGTTTGATTCCATCACTCGTAAGAACTTTTTTAATTTATCAGAGTTTATCTTAATTTGTTGAATGTTTTAGAAAATAAAGATCTTAAGTCAGGCGATAGAATACAGAAAAACAGGAATTCTAGTGACCTAAAACAGTAGTGCCCAACGTACGGCACCCAAAACTAAATCATGCGACCCACTGCTACGTTCAATGTCGGGAATTAAACGTGTTCTGGAATTTCTGAACCTATTAATTTATATGCATTTGAAAATATGCAAATTTGTAAACAAAACAAATATACTTTTGAATCGGAAGATTGATTCATTACTGAATGGTTTTTTCGAAAAAGATCTGGTTTAGAAACATGAAGAACTAAACTATGTGGCTTTACTTCAAAGAACCAAAATACTGTCAAGTTACATGGATGATTAAAGGCACTGTTGACACTAGAAGGTAACTAGTTTAGTTTTTTAAGTGTGCACTTATATTTTTTCCATTACAAGTAAGTGCTCCAATGAGGCTGTGGCATTCATACAGACGTTTTGCTAATTCTCATTTCCAAATATTACCAAGTTTGAGATTAACTAGTACTATTCTCTTCATGTAACAAGGTCATGAAAATTTTCATTGAAGTCATGAAAAAGTCATGGAATTTTTTCATCCAAATAGAGTATGAACCCTGGATTTTAAAATCTTAACTATTTTGCTCATAAAAAAATTAGTTTTTAAATTTGAAAAAGCTCCATGTTGCAACAAGCGTGGTTGAAGAAAGACAACCTCACTAGCCAGCAGCTGACAGTCGCTCTTCACAATATGGCACTGAAAGCTATGTGTGATAAAGAGCAGTGGCGAGGAGAGGGGGGCACCTGCTTTTATGGTTAATTTATTTCATTATCAAATTTAAGAGCTTAAACTGGAAATTATTCAAAAAAAGCAGAAACTTCAAAATTTTCAGAACATTTACTTTGCATATCTGTTTATAAAACATTATTTAGCACAAACAATAATTTTTAGTAAATGTATAGTTTAGGTATTAGTAAATCAATTATTTTACTTTAACTAGCCATACTTAATAATTATTACCAAGTGTTTGTGACACCTCAAAATATTTCAGGGTAAATAATATAAATCTAATTCATGTGTAAGTTTCTTCGGGGACAGTTTATATACAATATTCATCAATTTTCACTTATCTGCTTAAATATTCTCAAAACTAGCCCAAACAAAATTTTGTACTTCTAAGTTTGAAAATTTTGCTGCCGATGAAAATTTCTTGGCTTTTAGTTTTCTTTTTTTTTTACCTCCCCTCCCCCTCCCATAAGTCCCAAATGCCACCACTGGTAAAGAAAGAGTGGAGATAGAAAGAAAAAGAGCAACTGCAGTGAAAGTTATTTCTTGTCTCCAAACAGCAAGCTTCATCGGCATACTCTGTATTTAGTCCCCTCCCTTATCTTATTGATTTTATGTTCCCAAAATTTGTAACAATAGTTAATGTGCATATAGTAATAGAAACTTGGGGGCTCTCTTTTCAAATTTAGCAACATTGAATAGATTCTGAAATGTATATATGTTAGTGTTTTATTTAAGTTGTGATATCAGTTGTACTAAAGTCTAGGTTTTTTTAGGTTTGTTTTGCTTGTGTTGATAATGAAGAATTCAGATTAGCCCAAATGTGTGGTCTTCATATTGTTGTACATGCTGATGAGCTTGAAGACTTAATAAATTATTACCAAGATAGAGGATACTTTGAAGAGCTGATTAGTCTTTTGGAAGCAGCCCTTGGTATGGTCATTTCAGTAATCATAAAACCTCTATATTTGCTCTTGTGTATATATGATAGATAGTTCCTTGGTATTCATGGGGATTATTTTTATTGGCATCTGTATGAATGTTAAAACTGCAAGTAAAATTGTGTAATGTCCAGTAATGAGGGACTGTGAATATTGACCACTTTTTAACAAGTGGCCTATCGTGGATGCTGTATTTTATCATTGGGTTAAACTTTCAAAAATGAAATATTTATTAATCCAACATGCTTCGTTTACTTCCTGGTAACAAATTTGCAGATGATACATTATGTACTATGAAACTGAATAAAGCAATTGTAATTGTTAGTAAAAGTATAAAATTTCTACTATGAAACGACTGAGATAAAAGTGCATTAAAAAGCTGTTTTAAAGCTGTTCTTTTGATTTTGAGCTATACATTTTGGGCTTACCTTTGCCTATTTTAGCTTGAAGTTTGTTTTTTCTTTTATTGTATGTATACCTTCATAAATTAAACTGTTCCCTTCCCCTTTTTAAGGTACTTGATCCATATCTTAAAATTAGTTTAGTAATACATGACAGCATAAATTATTAAATAGTCTCAATTTTCTGTCATTACTAAAGAATAAAATTTAAAAAAAAATTAAAAGCTAGTTAGCTTAAAAATTCAGTTTTAATTAAGCTTGTTTATAAAGTGTGTTCCACTGGAAAAACACTTGCTTATGCTCATGTATGCATGCTATGTTAGAACTCATAACCATGTGTAATGCTCTTAGTGGAGTAAATGAGTAACATGAAGGGGTAAATTCATTTATGAATTACGTTTTGTTCATCAACAACCTGTGTTCTTCCAATTCACTCAGAAAATCTCATAAATCAATAATTCTAAACTTCATTAATTCCAAAACGTATTTAAACAAAGGAAGATATTTTATTGACTATAACATAATACAGTTCTCCGCCGACGTAGGGCGAGAAAAAAACTATTCAACTACCACGTTGTTATTCACCAACTCCCACCTGTTCCGTTACAATTCTTCGCTGTTGCCATACATAAAAAGAAATATAAACCGCAGACGATAAACAGAAAAACTATTAAGCCGAACATTGCACGTAAAAGGAAGAAGCCGTAACATACTCCCACCCATCAAGAAACTATTCTTGATGTGTTGGAAGTTTGCACAATTTTACAATAAGGAAGTATCAACCTATCAAATATTCCAATTTTAACTATTGCACATTGTTGACAGGCTTACAAAACACAAAAACTCACTATGGCCGGATTTTTAAAACCAACGATTGATTTTTTATGATTTTTTTAAAGAGCGATGCGCAAAAAAGAGGTGTGGCCTAAAACGTCAGTAGCTGACGTCATTTCCCTGTTCCGATCAGATCTCCATTTCCATGCCGTGTTGCGCCTACCAGGAGGTGAATAGCACTGTCTTTTTCAGCCTTTTTAAAGCCTTTAACCAGCATTTTTTCCATCATGGAGCTAGGATTCACGAAAGGTCAATCCAATAACCTTCCTCAAGTAAAGTCATTCATGGTGTTTGACATTTTTCGAAAGGACGAGAGATTTAATGTCCTAGAAGTACGGTGAGTGAAACAACAAAGTTTCACCATTGTTATTCTTTAAAATTGTACGTACATATCCGTCTATGTTTGCAGTTCATATTATTCGCATCAGTTTCCCTTATCAAGATTGATCATTTCCATTTATGTGTAGATGGTTTTTTTATCTGAATATATAAATTACAATGTAAGAGCGCTATTCCAGTTCTTACTTGGCGGCTTTTAATGAGGCGCGCATTTTGTAACAACCCTACTGCAAGTGATTCCAGTACTAAGTTTTAGAGCAGTTTTTGCATGAAAATTTTTCGCTTTGTTGGCGATAAAAGTTGATCTGCTTTTTTTTTTGTGGAAAATTGTTTTAAATCCATTAATACATGTTTATTATCCTTGAGTTTTTGTGCAACTTAGCAAAAAAAGGAAAAATATATTTTTTTGCTCTTTTGATAAAAATAATAAATTTGAAAATGGTGTTCATTTCATAAAATAAGTACCTTTTTGCATGTGAGAAAGGTCTTGTATATATAGAAACGCTTCTGGTGATAAACTGAAAATGTATTTTTAAATTATCAATTTGCAATAGTTAAAATTTGAAGATAGTTTGAATGTTAAAAAGAAAGTATTAATAGTTTTTGCATTGTTATTAAAATGGTAATAGTAATGCATCTATTACTTTCTATTTAAGTGTATTGTGCAGGGTTTAAATTCCTTTGTTTACTTGCATTTTTTAAAAAATATCTCACATGCTTATTAAACATTTATTTATGAACAGTTGTGAACATATATTTTAAACTGTATTTCTCACTTGACATAGTTTTTAATTAAAATGCAGTGCAAATTTTCATTTTCAAATTTTAATTAATAAACACACTTGAAAACACTTCTTTCGAAGATCCTGCTGGGACGGAACAATAACAAATCGCCTGTGAGGAGTTTTTTTAGATGTAGATACGCATCCAGGAACGAAGCAATACTTGTAATTGATTCTACTAGCCATGACAAAGAAAATCAAATTAAAAACAATCGCAGAATGCATTAAACCCTACAGACAGCAAAGGATTTTCACTAGCCTTTTATGCAGGGCTGTGGAGTCGGAGACTGAGTCGGACTGATTTTGGGGTAAAGGAGTCGGAGTCGTTAGAACACATGCCGACTCCGACTCCGGGCTTCTTTTTTTCTTTCCTTTTTATTAACTCTCCTTGCATTTTTTAAAAATTGACTACCAATTGGTTCGGTTACGTGTGTAAGAAGATACTAATGAGAAAATAACTGCCATTATGGCAATCAGCCAACTTGAGTGCTTTCCGAACTTTCTGTAGCCGTCCTCTAGTTTGCTTGCTTTTTAACTTAACTAATAGCAACTGTCAGCGAACGGTTTTGTTGCCTAACATTTTCAAGTAATCACTTTCATATAAAAATAGAAATATATAGTTTTTTTAAATTGCCAAAAGGTACTTACTCAACATTTTTAACATCTCCTGGCGCAGTGGCAAATTGCCCAAGATTTGGAAGAGCTCTATCATCATACCTATCCTCAAGGCGGGAAAGGATGCTTCCAATTGCAAGGGTTATAGACCTATATCCCTGACATGCATTCTCTGTAAGCTTATGGAGCGTGTAATCCACTGCCGTCTTATGAAGTATCTCACGGAGCACAACATTCTTCATTTCTATCAAACAGCCTATCGTGCCAATCTTAGCACTGTGGACCAGTTGTTCTACCTGAGTCAAACAATAATCAATGGTTTCCAAGAAAAGCCTCATTTGAAAACTGTCGCAGTGTTTTTAGACCTCTCTTCAGCTTTTGACCGAGTTTGGCGTCAAAAACTGGTAGACATTATCCACAGTTCTGGAATCAAGGGAAATGCACTCCTCTGGATTAATGACTTTCTTAGAGGCAGGAGATTCTCTGTTAAGTTCAATGGTGTGCTATCTGAGTCACGTAGACTGTGGGCTGGAGTACCTCAGGGTTCAGTTCTCAGTCATCTTCTTTTTCTTACATATATGAACACCATTCACCCTCACATTCATCCAGACACGAAAATCACATGCTACGCAGACGATGTCGCTCTATGGCATACTCACGCAGACATTGCAGCATCAGAGGAGGCTCTGAACAAATCTCTGAGGGGCATTGCCGCATGGGCAAAAGAGCTCAAGTTGACCATAAATGCTGATAAGACAAACTTTTGCATTTTCTCTACTGACAGACGACATAGAGGCACTTTTAATGCAAATATTAAAATTGAAGACTCCAACATCGAAAGGGTTTTCTTCCCTACCTATCTCGGTGTAACCTTAGACCCTGAGCTTCGCTTTTCAAAGCACATTGAACAAACTTCTAACAAAGCGCTTGAAAAATTAAACATACTTAGAAAACTCTGCGAAACTACATGGGGATCAAGACCTAAAGCCCTAAAAAGTGCTTATTGCTCTATTATTAGAACAGAACTTGAATATGCTGCCCCAATCTGGTGTCCGGCATCCGCCACTTCCAAACTTAAATTAGATTCAATACAACAGCGAGCATCAAAAATTATTATTAGCTCAGTCTCTTCCACTAATAACGAAAAAGCTGAACAGGAATGTGGTCTGCCTCCTCTGGAGTGTAGGCGCAATCTTACCACCATTAAGTTCACCAACAAACTACATTGCTACAATAAAGACCATATCTCCACCAGAGTGTTCAACGAATGGAAAGACAGGAAAAGGCTTAAAAGATCATCAACGCTCTAACTTGATGGAGACATCAGGAGCCAAATAAAGTTAGAGCATTCCACCTTGAACTTTGTGTAAGAGCCTCTTTTTCCCAGAAAGCCACCAAAGGAAACAAAGATTAATTTGAACCTCCTACAGCCATGCTCGAAAAAAGAAGACCCACAAACACTCAGACAAAAAGGCCTTGAGACGATTGAAAAGTTCTCCCAGGGTAACTTTGTGACTGTCTATACGGACGGCTCATCTGACATATCCCTCAACAAAGGAGGTGCTGGCATTCTCTTCCTCCTTCCAAATAGAGATAGATATACACATAATATCAACACAGGCATAATTGCTTCTAACTTTACCAGCGAACTTCTTGCGATTAAGGAGGCACTCACTTTTTACATGACCAATCAAGAGATCTCAGTCCCAACTGATGGATTGGCAATCTTCTCTGACTCAAAAGCGGCCTTAGAAGCAATCAAAAACGGAGCAACCAACATCACCTCTGCCATAAATGCCCTACTCGAAGACTTGCACGGCAACGGAAAATCCTGCATGCTGCAATGGATACCGGCACACGTGAATATTGAAGGGAATGAGTGTGCGGATTCCCTAGCAAAAGAAGGCAGAAACATTGGCAAACCTTGCACCACCATCACGGTAGCAGACTCAAATGCTGTCGCAAAACATAGACTTCTGCCACATACCTTTAAGAAGCCCCTCATCACCGACTTTGATTGCCCCAGAATCCTAACATCTACAATTGCAAGATTAAGAACAAGCCACTATAAAGGGATGAAAATTCTTCCCGACAAAACGAGAACTTATATTCCCTGCAAGAACTGCACCGATGCCCAACTGACTCCGGATCACATTCTTGAGTGCCCGGCCCTTATCCCACATGTTCTGCAGCTGGGTATGGTGCCACTGGCTTCAGAACTTCGAGAGGTTCTCTACAGCACAGATGCGTTGCAGCTAGCGGACGCAGTCTTAAAGACACACGGAGCCATTTAATTGTCCATGGACACGACAAAAAAAAAATATATATATATATATATATATACAATATATATATATAGTTTTGTTCGATCTCATATAAAGTAGTAAGGAAACGTAACAAGTTAGTAAATCAAAGCCCGTAGCTAAGGTTGAAACTTTTAAGAGTGATCGGCAAATTCAAAGAAGTTCTGCAGCGAAAGCACGAATCCAAAAGATCTGATGAAATAATTTAATGTTTTTTTCTTTGATAAGACTATTTCTATAAATTTGGTTCTCACTAAAAAGTATAGAACAAAATAAGTGTAAATAATTTCTTGATTACAACACTCAATAATTGCAGTTAATCTTAAAATCTTCATATTAAGGTTAATTCTAAAGCAGCCAATAAAATTTAAATAAAAAATTTAGCGAAGAAGAAATATAGGTATAGTAAAAGCTATTCGTAAAAATTTGTATACCGCCGCATTTTGTGTAAAATAAGCTCCTGATGTATATGAGCCCTATTTTCGTTGAAATTTTATTGATAAAATATAATTTAAAATATATTCACGAAAATTTTCAAAATTAAAATATTTATATTTTTTATAAACTCTGAAATTTACTTTGGGTGCCATCAAACCCCCTCTCAAGAACTTGGATTTAGAAAAAAAGCTTTTTTCTCTCTCAAGTAACAGCTTTTAAAAATTGAAAGAACACGATTTGGTTAATATCTATTTGTTAGACATTAAAGGGGGGGGGGGGGGGCAAATTACAGGCAATCCTTTTCAATTTTTTTAAAAGGGATTTTTATGTCATCTCACTTTTTAACTCGTAACTATTGGAAAATTTGATTTTTAAATTGAATTTCTAATGTTGTATGCGTCTTGGGTTTACAATAAAAAACAAAATGCGAAATTTTCATAAAAAGGAATTAATATTTCAATCTCTGTTTAAAGGCCCCCTTCCCCTGAAGGGAGAGACAGAGTTGAAAAAAATAAAATAAAAAAAATTTAAAAAGTCCGGAGTCGGAGTCGGCCATTTTCCTTCCGACTCCGCAGCCCTGCTTTTATGGGCGCTGCTGGCTGCTGTTAGAAGGCTCTTGTTTTCCCGCGCTTTCCCCCAAAGATCGCCAAGCACTTCTTTGTCCTAGCCAACCCCACCGCCTCGCAGCGCGGCAGTGACGTCAGTCAAAGGACTGATTTCGTTAACAAGCAAATGACGTCACTCGCGCGTGAACGTTAAAAAATTATTTAAAAAAAAAGTATTAGTCGTATCGTAAAAATTTTTTCGCAGATGATATTCATGTATGTTACTCTATCATATAAAAATGAAATTAGAAAATCGAATACTTCCCTATTGGCCGTTTAAAACTACCTTTTGCAGTTTTTAAAGTAACAACTCTTACCACACCATCCTTACCTGAATGGGTAGCAATTATTTTACCCAAAGGCCAAATAGAAGGAGGAACGTTATCCTCTCTTATGAGGACTATATCCCCTACAACAAAATTAATGTCCTTAGTTTTCCATTTTTATTTTTATTTTGGAGTGAACTCAAATAGTCCACACGCCATCTTTTCCAAAATCCAAGTTTCATTTTTTGAACAATATCCCATCTAGAGCGTAGTGACAACTTACTTTCCTGTACATACTCAGGAGGAGAAGAAATTACTTCACCTATCAAGAAATGGGAGGGTGTTAACATGCTCAACTGGCTCAAATCACTATCATCAAGTGTAATGAGAGGATGAGAATTAAGTAAAGCCTCGATTTGAGTCAGAAGAGTGGTTAGTTCTTCAAACGTTAAATTTGTATTCCCGATAACCCGTTTTATATGAAATTTTACTGATTTAACGCCTGCCTCCCATAATCCACCAAAGTGAGGACTTAAGTGGCGGTATCATATGCCATTCAATATTCATTTGGGACAAGAAATAACTTATTTTTTCATCTTTATTAATAGAGGACACAAAGTTATATATAGTTGACAACTGTTTTTTAGCCCCGACAAAGGTAGTACCATGATCAGAATGGATGTGCTTTGGAGCTCCTCTTCGGGAACAAAATCTGCGCAAAGCAGCAATAAAAGTTTCAGATGTCATATCACTAACTAACTCTAAATGTAGAGCCTTGGTGGCAAAACAAACAAATAGCGCTATGTAACCTTTAGTAGTTTTGGCACCCCTACCTCTATGCTTCAAAATACTAACTGGGCCAGCATAATCTACCCCACACACTGAAAACGGTTTAGTAAGAGTAACTCTATCTACAGGAAGATTACCCATTATTTGTTTTGAAACAGAATATCTATATCTACAAAAAATAACGCAGTTATGAATACATTTTTTGATAATTTTTCTAGCACCTATAATCCAATATTGTTGGCGCAAAATACCTAGTAATAAAGTAGTACTAGCATGAAAATGTAACATATGAAAATGTTTAACTAATAATGAACTAATTTTATGCTGAGCTGGTAAAATAATTGGGTGTTTAGCACTAAAAGGCAGCTGCGAATTTTGCAACCTTCCTCCCACCCTAATCAAGCCATCCTTATCAATAAATGGGCATAAACTTAGCAATAAACTTTTACATGGTAGAGACTTGTCATTCTTGATGCAATCAATTTCATCGCTAAAGTACGCAGATTGAATATAAGAAATTACCACTTTACCTGCCTGCTTTCTTTCAGATGTAGTCAGTGGCAATGGCTTATCATTGCTCAAAATACCTGGTTTTGGCTTACGATTTCTCACTCTACAATTTGAGATAAACCTAAAACAAAATGCTAATATATCAATAATTTTAGAAAATGAAGAAAATTTCTGAAATAAGTTATCAATGATACTACAATTAACAGAAGTATTGAAACTAAATTTAAAGTTCTTTTTCTCCTTCAAGACAGTTTCTGAATTTTCAGCTCTATGTAGTTGTTTAGGCCAGCTTTCTTCAGTTAATTTTAGCCACGAAGGTCCTTTCCACCAAATTGTGCAATCCGGAAGATATTTAGGAGCTAATCCTCTGGACGCAATGTCTGCCGGATTTTCCTTCGTTGGGACGAACGACCAACTTTTAACTGGTACTAAGTCTAAAATTTCAGAAGTTCTGTTAGAAACATAAGGTTTCCAATTACGAGGAGGAGACGACAACCAGGTTAAAACGACTTGAGAATCTGTCCATGCATGGAATGAGATATCACAGTCTGAAAATATGCTCTTTGTCGAAGAATACAATCTTGCTAGTAACAGAGCACCATTTAATTCAAGTCTGGGAATTGAAACAGACTTCAGTGGAGCAACCTTGCTTTTAGATGTCAAAATAATTACTTCTGACTCCTCATCAGAACGAGGCTGCACTGCATAGGTGACAGCAGCATAAGCACATTCTGAGGCGTCACAAAAACCATGAAGAATAATGTTCTTATTAGTTCTTTGAATCCATCTCGGAATGCGAATGTAGCACACTTGCTCAAAGTTCCTTTGAAAAGCTTCCCATTTCGTAGCAAGTTCTTGAGGCAGAGGACTATCCCAGTCCAATTTCAAAAGCCATAACTGCTGATAAAATATTTTGATAGAAATAGTGCATGGTGATAAAAACCCAAGAGGATCAAATAACTTGGCTGATTGCGATAAAAATGTTCGTTTTGTAATATTACCTTCAAATTTGAAATTAACTTTAAAAACAAAGCAGTAGTTTAAGGAGTCCCACGTGAGACCTAAAGCTTTAGAGCACTCATCTGGATGAATCTCTAAATTTTGAACTTCTTTGGGTGAAGTAGGCAAAGAATCAGACAGTACTTGTGGAGAATTAGAACGCCATTTTCTCAAATGAAATCCTCCAGCTTCCAAAACTTCAGAAAGTGTTTTGATTGTTGCAATAGCTTCTTCGTTCGAATTTGAACCTGACATTAAGTCATCAATGTAGAAAGAATTCCTAATTATAGATGATGCAGTAGGATCTTCGTTTTCAATGTCTAAACCAATTTGATGCAACACTCGCGTCGCTAAAAATGGTGCTGCCGAAGTACCATAGGTAAGAGTACATAATCGAAATTCACTAATTGGAGAACTCTCCGACTCCCTCCAAACAATTCTCTGTAGATCTTGATCCGCAAAATCAACAAGAATTTGCCGATACATCTGTTGAATATCTGCTGAAAATGCTATTCTATTCATACGAAACCTCATGAGAATAGCAAATAAATCTGGTTGCACTGTTTGACCAACAGCCAAGATAGAATTCAAGGAATGAGAATCAGGTGGCTTACACGAACCATCGAAAACAACTCTGAGTTTTGTAGAAACACTATCATTCTTGATAACAGCATGATGAGGAAGAAAGTATGTATCAGAGTTTAGAAAGTCAGGGCTTGTTTCAGCACGTGTCATGAGTCCCAATTTTTCATAATCAATCATGAAACTTTTATATTCATCTTCAAACTCTTTATCAGTTTTGAATTTTCTTTCCATTGCAAATAATCTCGATACAGCTAGTTTTCTTAGTTTCTTAACAATGATTTATCTTTGTAAATTGGCAACTTGACAACAAATCGACCCTGATCATTAATTTTAAAGGTAGTCTGGAAATGAGTTTCACAAAATTCCTCTTCTTCGGATAGCAGTCTCTTTTTCACGGGTAATTCTTCAGTTTGCCAAAATTTCTGAAGAATTGCATCTATATTTGTGTTTTCTTCGACATTAATAAAATGCGAATGAGCAATGGGAGACGAAATGTCACTACGAAGAATTCTTCCAGCAATAACCTTGGGCAATGGGTTCATTCTTCGAACCAACAATTTTACCATTTCGCATTATCGTGAAAAAACAGTCGGAACCCAAAATAATGTCAATTGGTTGCGGACGCATGAATTCTTTGTCCGCAAGATTACTGATAGCTTTAATATAACCTAAGTCCTTTAAATCCAAAAATTCAGATGGTAACTGAGCAGTTAATTTATTCAAAATATATGCTTTAACTTCGATGCGCTCATTAGAAAATTTCGACCCAATGTCAAGCATTACGGAGCCTCGAGTTTGACCAGCGGACACTTCAGCGATCCCAGTCAAAGAAATTCTATCATTTTTTCTTCTTAATCGTAACACATGCATTAAATTCTCACTGATGAATGAGCACTCAGATCCTGAATCCAGCAAAGCCCTGAAAGTGTAAGATTTTCCAGAACTATCTTGAATTACAACTTGAGCAGTAGGAAGAAAAGAAACACTTCTAGTATTGTTTACAGAAGTACTGGAAATAACACCCCGATTTACGTTGTTAGAGTCAAGTTCACAATCAGTTGAAAAACTCTCTCGTGGATTGTCATTTTCTTCTACGGTAGTTTGAAATCTTTTTTTCTCAACTAAATATTCAGAAACACTAGCAGTATTCCCCTTAATATTTTCATGCAATAATGTATTGTGCTTTGCTTGACACAGCATAGACTTTAAATGTGAATTCGGACAGTCTTATACCCTGTGCAAATTTAAGCACAAATAACACAATTGGTTTCGTTTTACAAAATTCTTTCTCCCACTAAAATCCATGCTTTTAAATTTCACGCATTTAAACAAGGGATGCACTCCATGGCACTTAATGCAATTTTTAGTAATTCTGACACCTGAGCGATTTTTTATACCAACATTATTTTTCATTGGTTCTACTTGTTTTAACTCGTTGTTCATTATTAACTCAAGAGACGAACATCTTGTTTTCAAGAAATCAAAAAATGATTTCAAAGAAGGAAAGTCTACGTTAGCAGTCTCAGAAGACCAAAGCCTTCTACTTTCTGCATCAAGTTTTTGAAGCATTAAATATATTAACCAAGGATCTCTACTTGATGCTTCCTCACCAAGAGCTTTCAATCCTCTAATAATTTCATCACGTGTATCCATAAAGTTCTTTAAATTTGTATCATTCGCCTGTGAGATACCTTTCTGTTCTAAAAATGTTCCTATCAAAGACTGTACAATTTTCTTCTTTTTATCATACCTAGCCAATAGCTTTTCCCATGCTTCCAAATATGAAGCGTTAGATAAGGGAATATGCTTAATTAAAGACGCTGGCTCATCGGTGAGCAACCCTTTCAAATATTGAAGCTTTTGTACATTAGATAATGAATCTTGATTATGAACTGTTACAAGATAAAGATCTTTAAAATTTATCCAATCATTAAAATTGCCAGAGAAAGGCGTAATATTTAGCTTTGGCAATTGGAAATTACTTAAATTTGTCTCCGCATTTTGCATTACAGCAGAACCACCACCATTAATTTGTACTTCTCTTATCTGAGACGGAACATGAAAGCTTTCGATTTTATTTTGATACTGAGCTTTTAATCTAAAATATTTTTCCTCAAATTCTGCTATTTCAGAATCTTTATCATCTAATAATACATCAAGTTTTTCAAATTCCGTAAATAAAGTATCTAACCTTTGAATACGTATCAAAACTTCATTTTTCGTATTTATATCATTAAATGTATTCTCAAGTCTTGTTACAGAAGCTTTAATTCTTCCTCTAGAAGCTATTATTTGAGCTCTATCTGCCCCTTCCATAATACTAAGTCAAAAGTAATCGAATTAAAGTCCAAATTCTTAATTCAAATAAATTTATACATCTCGCATAAACCAATATCAAATCAGCATCAGTTCCAAAAAATTAAGTGTAATCCTCAATAAGAACGCATCAAAATATTAACAATAAAATATTCTACAAATCAAATTAATACTTCAAATAATAATATTTTCATGAAACATCGGAAAATGATCTTATGCAATAAATACAAGTAAATAAAATATCTGCTTTAAATCTTCTCAAGACGTCCAATTATCTTCTTAACAGATTTTATAAATAGAATAAAGAATTTTAGAATAAAGCACTTATCTTAGTATAAAGCACTTATCTCGCCGGGTGCCTCCAATATTTTATGTTCTTCCAATTCACTCAGAAAATCTCATAAATCAATAATTCTAAACTTCATTAATTCCAAAACGTATTTAAACAAAGGAAGATATTTTATTGACTATAACATAATACAGTTCTCCGCCGACGTAGGGCGAGAAAAAAACTATTCAACTACCACGTTGTTATTCACCAACTCCCACCTGTTCCGTTACAATTCTTCGCTGTTGCCATACATAAAAAGAAATATAAACCGCAGACGATAAACAGAAAAACTATTAAGCCGAACATTGCACGTAAAAGGAAGAAGCCGTAACAACCTGTCTGTATTATTCTTTTACTTCTGGGACATATTTTAAGTAACTAAATTCCATTTGCTCATAAAACCATATTGCCTATTCTCTTTCTATAAATGTTAAATTCCAGAATTTCATTGTTCATTAAAACAATTCCTTATATTATCTTTTATTCTATTTCTAGGTTTGGAAAGAGCACATATGGGAATGTTTACAGAATTAGGTATTTTGTATTCCAAATATAAACCTTCTAAAATGAAAGAGCATTTAGAACTATTCTGGTCCCGTGTTAACATTCCAAAGGTGAATTTCTTTACCAATTGATATTTTAAGTACCTAAATCTTTTATTCATATAAAAGATGCCTTACATTTCAATTTATTTTAGGTTTTGAGAGCTGCTGAGCAAGCTCATTTGTGGGCGGAGTTAGTGTTTCTGTATGATAAGTATGAAGAATATGATAATGCTGTGGTAACAATGATGCATCATCCAACAGAGGCCTGGAGGGAAGGCCACTTCAAAGAAATCATCACTAAAGTTGCTAATATAGAGCTGTATTATAAAGCTATCCAATTCTATGTGGACTTTAAGCCAATGCTTCTCAATGACCTTCTGCTAGTTCTTTCTCCACGCATGGATCATACAAGAGCTGTGAACTACTTCACTAAGGTTTTTATTTTCTTCAATTTTGAGCTTTAGTTTCTTTGTTTTCTATATTTATTTCCTTCATAACATTCTGCAAATATTTTTTTTTTAAAAAAATCAGTAAGAAACAAAAGTTCTGGAGCCGTGTTTGCTGTATGATGCCATCATCGCAATTTTAGCTATGTTAATTGTGATTGAAATTCAAAGCTGCATTAGTATTTAGAATTGTTGAAACTTAAAATTGCAGTAATTTATGTATATGCAAAATAGTTTAACCAACTTGCTGTTTTTTTATTGTCAGTATAAGTTTCATAATGAGACAGAACTATTTCTTTGTCTTTTACCATTTGGTTGTCAACTATGGAGCAAATGTATGTTGCTGTACGAAATATTTTATATCACAAGATGTTCGTTCATTTACTTAATTTTCCTGAATTTTATCTTTTATATTCTAACTTAATTCATTTATGATTTGTATACAGTTACGTAGCAACTTGAATTTCCTGTCTTATGTGTTCCTTCAACATTTAGTCTTTTTTTTTTTAGTCTTTTAACGTTTGTCTACAGTTTTTGCAAAGTTGATGAGTTAGTCTTCATATTTACAGTCAGGACGCCTTCTGCTCTGACGCTAGATTTGTGTGTCGCCTTAATGCAAGTTCTCATTTGACGTTAATAAAATATTAACGTCAAACTTTGAGCATTTTCTGCTGTCCATTTTATTCCTATTTTGGTTTGATGTTCCCAAGTTCCAGGTTTGTGTTAGTTATCCGTTTGTGAGGGAGATTGAGTTCTCTGGTATTAACCATGTAGTCAGCAAAAGTGCTGCTAGCATTTTTTAAGTCATTTGTATACTTTTGTTGGCGAGTATTTGCTAGTATCACTTCAAGTTTCCATACTGTTTTCCAGATGATATTTATCTTACTCCAATGATATTTTATTCCATATATCTTTTTAGAATTATTTTAGCCTTTTCCATACCTGCCAACTCTACTGGATTTCCCGGGAGACTCCCGGATTTTTTGACATTTCTCCCGGTCTCCCGATTTTTATTGAAAATCTCCCGGTTTTTATTAATCTCTAAAAAAAATCCCTTCATTTAGGGATTTTCTCGAAAATGAAAAAAATTAACCCCTTTAAAAATAAATTTTTACATCGTTTTAGCGCTTTTACTCCATTGTTTGAAAGTTTCCTACTCAATTTCAAACTTAAGCACATTGGAATCTGGCAACATCAATTCTTGTTTACGTTTGCGATCTCGCTTCGCGCACTCATCGCTAAGCCTATGTTGCTTAATTACAACATTTCTTCTTGTACACAAAACGACCGCTATTATTGGACACTTTG
The DNA here is from genome assembly GCF_026930045.1 of Uloborus diversus. Classification (NCBI taxonomy): domain Eukaryota; kingdom Metazoa; phylum Arthropoda; class Arachnida; order Araneae; family Uloboridae; genus Uloborus; species Uloborus diversus. The sequence goes on along the minus strand of NC_072734.1, from coordinate 28,370,364 downwards.
TGGTCGAAAAAAGTAGATTAAATCTTGTTGAAGACCTGAAAAACTTGTCTATGATTGAATGTTTACAGATAATTGAAATTCTTTTTTTCCCTAAATAACTTTTCATTGAAAAAGTATTACTTTTATTCTTCCATTTAATATTTTCATTAATTAAACTCTGTATATGACTCACGGAACTTGCATATGATTGTACTTGAAGAGATAATAAAAAAATCCCTATTTTCCTCTCAATAACATGGAAAAAAGCGATATTGCTAAATTGAAAAAATCTACTGGATTTTTTTCTTTGAATGTTGGCAGGTATACTTTTCTGAATCAGGTTTTTGATATAAAGTTGAACCTGATTCCATTGTGAAATGCTGCGATTTATTATTAAAATGATCTTATGAATTTAATTTGCAGGCAGTTATATTTTACTATAAAATAATCTTTGGATTAGTAGATTAGTACTAGTTAGTATTTTCGTGATTAACTTCGGACTAATTTATATTTTCCCAACAGAAGTTCTAGAAAAGCAAACATTCTGTTAAATTAACTAATATCAACTTATCATTTTTACAGGTAAATCATCTGCCACTTGTAAAACCATACTTAAGGTCAGTTCAAAGTCTTAATAATAAAGCTATCAATGAAGCTTTGAATGGTTTGCTGATTGAAGAAGAGGATTTCCCAGGGTCTTCGAACATCCATAGATGCATTTGACAATTTCGACAATATTGCTCTGGCTCAACGGCTTGAGAAACATGAATTGATAGAATTTCGGCGCATTGCTGCTTACTTGTATAAAGGGAACAATAGATGGAAACAGTCTGTTGAGTTATGCAAAAAAGACAGATTATTTAAGGTAGGTTTTTCGTAAGAGTGAAATTAATATTTTTCTGCTTAATTTTTTTAAAATTTAACTTGTGTCTGTATTCAGAGTTTTATCCATGGTATAGCAACTGATCATTTAACTCTTGTTTTATGTTTCAACAAAGCTAAGTTTGAATTGTATTTTCTCCTGTTAACTGGAATGACCACTTTGTACATGCATTTCTTAAGGCTACACATTACCTTTAGTTTTTGGCGACAGTAATATTAAGTCATGGATTTTACAGATTCTAATTGTTAATCAAATCTGAGTAAAACTTTTTATAATTAAGTTGATTTTGGCATTTTAAAAATTCTTATCAAATACTTCACTTGAAAAATAAAAGTATTGAAAAGTAATTGATAATTCCTGAATTTATTGAGAGTAAGAGTTGGGTAGAATTAAGATTCAATCCTATGTTGAATTTAATAGATTATTTTTCGCAGACAAATTATTAAAAACAAGGTTCTGTAAAGTGTTAACTTTGTCATTTTTAAAGTTATTTTTGTCGTTTCGTTTGTAGGATGCCATGGAGTATGCAGCAGAATCCAAAATGGCAGAAGTGGCTGAAGAGTTATTGTCATGGTTTTTAGATGAAAAGAATTTTGAATGTTTTGCTGCATGTTTGTTTCAGTGCTATGATTTGTTACATCCAGATGTTATTCTAGAGCTATCGTGGCGGCATAATATTGTAGACTTTGCAATGCCATATCTAATTCAAGTCATGAGGGAATATATTACAAAGGTAAGTCTGTCTACTACATTCAAATTTTAAAGAACAACTAGCCTGCGTGCCCGGCGTTGCACGGGCTACTTAAAAAATTAAAGAGCTGTTCAATTGATGTTTTTGTATTATTCTGACATCAGTTTCTAAAGCGCTAAGGAGTAAATAATTACGCGTAATGCAAGGTTTGCAAAACACCAGTAGAGCATATTTTTGGCAAAAACCTCTTTAACGTTAATCATATTTATCAATAATACAAGTTATGAGTTTTCAATTAGCACAAAAGATAAAAATATATGCATTCTCAATAGGGTGGTTCAAAAAAACTTTTTTTCAGCTGCAATCAAAGACACGCGCTATTTTTTTTACACTTACCAATAGTATTATGCTGTAAAAGTTTTAGCTTCTTATTCAAATTTTAAGACGGTGCTCAATGACCCCCAAATTTAACATCAGCCGTAGCATAGAAAATGCCACAAATTGAGAAAATTTAATTTCCCCAGCTGTTTTTTTGTAAATAATTGTTTAAGTGCAATGTATATGCATATTTCTAGTGTATATTATAATATGTAGCATTGTTTTTTCAGTTCGATGCATTTTTTTTCAACCCCCTCCCTATACTATTGAAGTTTGGGGGAGGGGCTTGAGCACCCTCTTTCAGTTGAAATAGGAAGCTAAAATTCTTCCAGTATATTTCTGTCCACAAGCCTACAAATATTGAGGGGTGTCCCGGTATCTAGGAGAAACTTTTTTTTTACATGTGTTTTTGAACCACCCTAATTCTCAACTATAATATCTGCTCACTTTAAACTGAATTAAATCTGATAGAATATATCTGAAATATTTATGTACAATTACAATCGGCTTTTTACATAAAATGACACACACTTTTTTGTTGATTACGTGAAACTAAAGCACTTATAACTTATAACTATTGACTTATTAAATACCAATAAGCATTAATTTAATATCAAGCCATCAGATTCCAATTAAGCTTTAGTTAAAATCCTTAAAAACAATCTTTTTTGTTCAACTGTGTTTCACTTAAAGAAATCCAAACAATCTTAATTTAACGTGTTCTTTTAACTATACAAACTGTATTGCAAAAATCGAAACAGGAAGGAAAAAGATTTATTACAATTCGAAAACTCACCCATGTGACGGAAAAAAGTGCAACAAAATAAACATAATTAGTCGCACATCCTAAATGTACCCAAATATGAGGTCGGTGAATGATAAACTTACACTTCAATTAATAAACATTGCTAAAGAAACATTTTTCATATGCTGAAAAGAGTTAAGAACGTTGAATGTGAAAAAATAAGAAAGGGCAGACGATAAATGTCCGAATAGAGCAACCAATTTTAAACTAATTAAAAATGAAATTCTAGATGGAAACGTTGTTTTAAGATTTGGACAGCAGCCAAAAAAATCTCTTTTGACACAATTATTAGAATTTTATTTGCTCACCCATATGCAAAATGGCAACAGGAAAGAAATAAAAATTCCTGAATAGCGTTATGTCAATTAACGTTTTAATTAATATCTCTGCTAATTAAAGTCGTACAATTATGAGATTGGTCCTATTGTTTTCTTTGGAAAATTTCAAATTGATCGGTATCTCGTTTGACTCCCGATTCGCAGTGGTTCTCGAGAAGATCGATCTTCAGACAGACAGACCGACGGACGCGAACAGATTTTAATATTATAGTGGATAGTTGAAATTCTTCATGATAGGATGTTCAATATCAGTATTTTGTCTTTGTATAACCCAGGCATGAGATCCATTACATGAATCCAGTGTATTTCTTTCGTATCAAGTTTTCTTTTTAGCCTAAAGTTCAAGTTATTGTTAAACATGGATTCAGATAACAATTAAAAGTGGATCCTTAAATATATATGAAACGCTTAAAGCAAAAATGTGATTTGCCACATAATGTGAATTTTTCAGTAAGCCCATTTCCAACACTTGGAAAATTCTACAATTTTTTTTTTTTTTTTTTTTTTGGTTTTATATATTCTATATTTCTCCAAATGACATAATCCATTTTCATTCTTATTTAAGTTTTAGTTATGAAAAACAAAAGTTATGATTGAAAAGTTGCTCATCTTTTGGCTTGTCACATTTCTGCCCCAAAAATCTATTCATATAAAAAAAAGTGAATTTTTTGTTGTCTATGTGAAAATGACCAAAGTAGCTTTTTGGAAAATAGATTCAACATTTTATTCAAAATTATAAAATTTCACAAAATTCTAGAATATGTTAAACCGTACTATATTTTATACCATAATAATTCAGACGCATTGTCTTCATTGTTTCATTACTATAGTAGTTCTAATAAATCGGGAATGAATGGAAGGAGTGATTAAAATTTTATCTCGTCTGTTTTGAGTGACGCCTTAGGGGGGGGGGGGCTAACCTCGGTCTAAGTGGGGAGTCACTGTTTTAGAGGGTCTTTTTGTCGTTTTTGCGGGTACTCTCAATCTGGGATAAGGGGGGACATCGCTCTTAGAGGAACAGGCACCCCTGTTTAAATAATATGAAATTTTTGCCACAAGGAAAAAAAAATTCCCCAAAAAATTTAGGAAAAAATAAATATTTGAAATAAACTTATATAGTATACTAAAGAATAGAAGTAGTCTCACAGAGATTTTAAAGGTGTGAAAATACTATATGAACCGCAGTTGGATATAAAGCTACAAATTACCGCCCCATGGCCAGAGCCAAGACGGAATTGCAAGCAAACACCAGAGAGGTCAAATACAGCATACAGAGATAGAGCTCTAGCTTTGTACTCATGAGTCTAGAGTAATCATAAAACCATGCTCTGGCAAAAACCTGATATAAAGCTGAGCAGATTATTACATTGGTGGATAAAAATACGTTCGCATAACAGGAAGAGGTGTGCAAACATTATATGGCTCCCTATCAAAAAAGTGAAGATAAAAGCTAGGGTATAAACATCATACTCCAGCTATTGCTAGAGAAAGGTATAGTAAAAAGAAACGGATGGGTGAACGGGGTGAGAACCCTCATGGATGAAAATTTGAAAAAATTATGACATGCAATTTTCAGAGCATTTTGGTGGTAAAGTTAGGTGAGATGGAGTTGAGGTTCCTCCTTGAGTTTTTCCTCACTATAGTCAATTTCAAGCTTTCTTTTGCGATATTAGGGATTCGAATGCTCTTTCCTGAAATTTGCACAAATAAAAGGTTAAAAACTCAATTTTATGTCATCTGCGATAATGTTAAGGTAATGGGGAAGGTCCAGAGACTCTCTCTGAAAGTTTTTCGCAGAACTCGAGGAAAACACTATTATAGGCTATCTTTGGGGGTGTTAGGAGAAGAATACTTTGGTGTTTTACTGTGAATTTTTCAAAATTGGAGTTTTTAAGTAGGAGTTTTGCGCAATTTCTGGTGAATTTACGTTACTAGGCGGCTCACCTCCGGAAGTTTTTTCAAGATTGAACTCTCAAATTTAAGGCTATAATAAGTGGTGATGTTTAGGAAATGAAGAGGGTTCGGAGGCCCTCTCTGGAAAAGTTTCGTCATTGAAATCTGAAAGACGCAATTTAGTGGATGTGTGATTAAGTTTAGGAATTGGGAAAATTTCCGATGTTCTCCTGGAAACACAAGTTTATTGAAGTCCTGGAAACACAGTTTTAATTTATATTTTGATGGAATAGGTTTTCTCCAAAGAAAATGTTTCATGCTTGAAGGCCTAAAACTGAATGTTTTTAGTCACATTAAGGGAACAGAGAGTGTTTGAGGACTTTCCTTACAAAATTTCGACATTGAAGCTAGAAAAGCAATATTAAGATTTTTTATAGTATTGTTAGGCGAAGGAGATTCGAGAGCCCTTTTCCATCCTAAAAACATGTTTTAAAACTCATTTAGGCGACAATATTTCACACAAGAAGTAGTTGGAAATTGAAACGCCAAAATAAAATTTTATTCTATGTTTGTTCAAAAAAGGGTGAAGATTATGTAAAATGGAAAAAAAAGCAAGAAAATTTTTACCAGAAATATTCGGAAATGGTGTACTAAAAATGCAATTTTAAGTAATCTTTGACATTAGGGGAAAGCAGCAGCTCACCCAACAAAATTTTCTGAAGTTGGAGGCTTAAAAAGTTTTAGGCTCTCTTTGTAAGTGATGCAGTATTTAAAATCTCCAAAAATTCGGTTTAACACAAAGTTCTGATCTCGTAGGTTGGGGGGGGGGGGCTATAGCCTCATTAACCTGAGGACAAAGTAACATATATAACTGTGTTAATTTGAAATTAATAACTTCAGATTAAAAAACCTGTTGTTGTTGTTGCAAATCTCCGGTGTTTAGCAGCGCTAAACCAGGTCTATGAAATTAGTCACTCTCAAAAAAAAATCCAACACCAACATTGGATCAGCCAAAAGATCCAATCTTGAAAGTCCCAGACAATTCAGTATATGTTCGGGGGTGGCCTGATGGTCGGCACACTTCACACAGGTTGGAAAAGTCTTTTTTCCATTGCAATAAGTCAATGATTTTAGGTGCCCACTAATGAGCCTAGTGATGGTCGTCTGATCTCGCCTACCACACTTGAGAGATAATGCACCTCCCGAGCACTTCGCCTGGTACCAATTATGGGTAGAAGGGACAGTCCAGGAGGACTTTGCATCTCTTTTAGCCTTAGAAAATAGCTCCAAGTAAGTCAAAGAATCAGGTGTATATAAAAGCCCAGCTAAGGTCTGCAGGCATCGGAGCAAAGTCCGACTTTTACCTTTTGGTGCTCCTGTCATTTCTTTGACAACAGAAGCTGTTCCTATCCTCCAGCTATGATTTTGTCGCTATGATTTTGTAAAAAACCTTGATAGCATTAGGACAAAGCTTTCTTCCAAGCCTTCCCATGCTATTGAAAATCACATTTCAATCTGTTATAAGTTTTTACTGAATGGGAGCTACAGTTTTTTTTAGCCCCAACCCACCATTAATGCGCTACAGTGTATATATTTATTTAAATATAATGTATACTTAAATTCACAAAAGTATTGAAGTATTTGAAATCTTTGGTTTTAAAAATTAGTTTCCTTTAGAGTTATTTCTGAGCTCATGTAGGGTGGGGGGATATAGCCCCCTTAACCTGGGAACTAAAATATATATGGCTGATTTAATCTGAAAGTAATAACTTTCAGATTTAAAAAAAAAAAGATTGAGGAACGAAACTATTTCCTCCAAGCCATTCCATTGCAGATCAGTTTAATCTGTTTTAAGTTTTTATCCAATGGGACAATGGGAGGGGCTACAGTCTCCTAGCCCCCCTCCTCTACTATTAATATGCCACTATATTTAGTAGTTATATTTAAATGTAATGCATATTGAAATTCGCAAATGTATTGCAGTATTAAGTCTGGGAAATTTTGATTTTATCTAGTTAAGTTCGGACCTCAAGGGGGGGCTATAGCCCCCCCTTGCCCCCCCCCCCTCTTGGATCCGCCACTGCTTCGGTTCAAGTGCGTGAAGTTTAATATCAGCAGGTCGACTAACTCGAATGAACTGCACTTTGTAGAAGTCTCAATTTAATGAATGCTTGATAAATAAACTTGATGTGTTTCGCTAAAGCTGAAAAGTCAACTGGCGCCCGCAATATTCAATGTCTTTCCAAGTTTGAAGAGACTAAATAGTTGAAGAAACCTGGATAAACATGAGGACATTTAAGGAGCAATAATGACATGCCACACTATCCTCCTATAAGGTTACAACAATATTGACTCCTACAATCAATTATGTAAAATTCTTTACGGTATTATTAAATAAACTTTCAGCACGAAGAATTTCCTCTCAAAAACTCAAGACAGTGTTTATTTGTGGGGGGGGGAGAATTTAATGTATATTATGTTGCTGCCAAATAATTACCTGAAACTTCTACAGCAATATTATGACTAGCAACTAATTATTTTATAAACTTACCTGTTCTGAAGATGATGAATCATGATTTGAAGGTTGATTATCTTTATTTTCAACACTCACATCAAAATCTAAAGAAGAATAATCACTGTAATTGTTAAGCAGATTCTTTAAATTCAAAGAGTTCTTCCAAGTACATGACATGTCCTTCCCAGGTTCCACCGTCTTAGCAAATGGCTTGTCATATTCTTCATCAAAAATAGCTTATGTTTCTTCGTAGCAATAACATTAGTTGATGTTTAGTGAATTGCTGGACAGAATGTCGAAGCAGCATGTAAACCAAAAAACTCATTTTTTCATAAGTGTAGCTTATTAGGTTCTTGTCCCAAGCCCTTCATATATATATTTATCTATGTAAATCTCAATTGAAAACAAAATAATTTATTTTAACAGTTAAAAAATAGTAGGGGAGACTGGGGATACTTGATCCCCACTTTAGTTTTCATTTTTTTTTCCTCTGCTGCAAATTATCAGGGTTTTTTTTAAGTATGAACAAAGGTAATTGTTTCCTCTATCTAACAGTATTTTTTTAGTTGAAATTTAACAGATAGTTTTGGTAAAAGTTTTTTCAAAAATTTCATAAAGGGATCATGTATCTCCACATCAAGGGATACATAATCCCTTCATGGGGATACTTGATCCCACTAAGAAAATAAATAGAATTTTCATTAGATCGGCAATTTATTTATAGATTTTAGTTTTCTACATAATGTTTCTAAAAAAAACATTTCTAATTTTCTTTATTAGATTATAATGTGAATACAAAATAATATTGTTTCAAATTTCACTAGACATTTATTTAAAAAATATGTACACAGCTTTCATGAACTTATGATGCTTTTGATCAGTTGTGAACAATACTATATTTTATAAATAAAACTAAAAAATTTTTAAAGTAGCGTAATGAAGCTAAAATTCCAACAAATAAAAAATACAGGATGACAAGCATGAAAATCATATTTGCTTCTTGTCTTGCAATAATAAAATTAAGAATTTCATTGAATTTTTAGAAAGAGAGAAGGAAATTAAAAAAGAAAGAAAAGGATTATAAAAAAGAAAGAAAAGAAATTATTTTCATTCAAACAAGAATTTGACATGTATTTCAACTTGTTCAAGCTCATTTGGCTAATCAGAACATAATTCATCAGTAGTTAGTTTCATTTTTATATGTTTTAGGTGTTATGTGGGTTAAAAGTACGAACTGATATTTTAATTTTTTATCATTTACTGCAGTGAGTTTTTAAATCTATCACTCGAACTATGATAAATTTTATTATGTTAACATAATTTTGAATGTTTAAAGTTAATTTCAACTAAGTAAACAACATTTATATTGTTTTCATTGTGTTTATATTGTCATATGGATACTTGATCCCTGGGATCAAGTATCCCTAATATGCGATTTTTACGAACATACTTCTATTATTAACAATCAGTTGAGCTAAAACAAAAAATGGCTAGCAAAAAAAACAATGTTGCCAGTTTTTATGTACAAGTAAAACTTCAATATAATTGTCAGGTTTCAAATCTCTACTTAATGATTTTGGTACATTTTTGGCTATGGGATCATGTATCCCTAGGGATCAAGTATCTCCAGTCTCCCCTATGTCATGTTAACTTAAGTGTACTGCTGTAAAGATTTTGAAAGCTTTTTTATTTTTACACATAATCTTAAATGTAGTTCAAATGAACGGTGGTAGCTGTGTACTTATTTTAATACCAATTCAACTTTGAGTACTTCGAATGTTTCAAAGCTTGTAGCTCGCTGAAAAATGCAACTATCTCGATGAACAAAGTCATTTTTATAGGGTTTTGTCTGCTTTTTACTTTCTTCTATATCTAATATATAGAAGAAAGTATTGGATTCGTGCAAATTTTCGAATTTTGACGGATTCGAACGTTTTGAGGTGTACTGAGTCCATTTCGACTATTTTTGGAAAATGTCTGTCTGTCTGTGTGTGTGTATGTGTGTGTGTATGTATGTGTGTGTGTCACGTCTGTGTGTGACCAGTTTTTTGTGGCCGCTCTACAACAAAAACTACCGCAGGAAATCGAACGAAATTTGGTACACATATGTGCCCTTATGTGAACTTGTGCCCATTGGTTTTTGGCGCGAATTCCTCCAAGGGGGGTGGAGCATTGGGATGTTTTTTGAGTTACGCGGCCTTGCTATTCCTCAGGAAGTAACTGGCGGAATCAAACAAAATTTGGTCCATATGTTGCCATTAATAAGAACAGGTGCTGATTCAATTTTGGTGTCAATAACTCAAACGGGGGTTGAGCTATAGAACGTTTTTTGTCGTCAAATGTGACTGCTGTATCTCAAGAAATAATGAACGGAATGAAAGAAAAATTTATCGGCAAGTAGCCCTTAGTTTTTATTTTGGTGTCAACAGCTAAAAAGGGGGTAGCGCAATAGCCCGTTCTTTTTTTCCATTGTGAGTGCCCTATCTCAAGAAGTAATGCTACGTTCTGGTTGAAATTTGGAATATATGTGAATCCATATGTAAACAGACTTTGGTTCAATTTTGACGCCAATCGCTCCAAGAGGTGTTGATTTTTTTTTTTTTTTTGCGAATAAAAATAGCTTTATTAATGCAACAATAAGAAAGATAAATCGTAATAGATTGTCGTCTGCGTATTTCTCGTGATTTTAATTGTATGGAAATGGCCGGAAATATTATCCCAATGATTTAAAATTTTTAACTGTTGCCATCTTATGTTTGTTAACAAATAAAATATTTGTAATTAAATCAAGCAAGGCTTTTAAAATAACTTTCAATTTTCGCTCTTTCCTTTGCTTTTGTAATAATTCAGACATTGGGATGGTCGTCAAGTTTTTGCATGTGTAATTTTGTTTTTGTTGGGAATATTGCTTCCTCGTTAAGCATGGGGAGGGTTCAGAATTATAAGAAAGATATAGAAGAAAGTTTCGTGATGGCCACAACATACTAGTTCCAATATGTTCTTATGTTGTGTGTAGGTTTTCTAAGAATTTCAGGAATCATTCTTAATCTCAGAAATTAGTTTTTTCTTTTTCTATCTACCGAAACTCGGTTACGGTGTTAAAAATTGAACAGGATAATGGATAGTTCTATACTCCAGTTGGGCTCTTCAAACACCCCCTTTCGTTTGACAGATTAGTTCAAATTCATCCTTTATACATGTATTATGCTCACATTAACTGTAACTTATGGATAATGCTGTTACAGTGAGCGCTATTTAGTTGAATCAGCCACTTGAATGAATAAATTTCTCAAAATCCAGTTTTAGCATTAAAAAATTGCTGAATACTTGAAAATCGAACATGCTGCTTCAATTAAACCTAGCATACGAGACTTACAATTTCCTGCAAACGTGATGCATTAGCGCAGTCTTTTCTTTGCCTTTATTTAGTAAAATTAGTTTTTTTCAGTAAATAGTGAAATGAAGGGGAGGCAGTATTGGACACTTTTTGTAATAGTTTTCTCTGGAAATGTCCGACAAAACCAGTGAGGCGGGACTTCTGTGCTCTTGGCTTTCTCATCGTTAGTGTTAGCATTGAAGCAATGAGGCACCAATATGAAGGATTAAGGGACATTAAAAAAAGAATGTCCAAATTAATTACTACCTAGTTTTAGTAATCAGTGAGAGATCCATTTTTCGAAGCACATGAGTTAAAATCTGAATTTTGCAAATGCTTTTCATACCATTTTACAATAAAATTCTTTAAATAATCAGTAAATGGGTATTTTGAGTTAGTAGTATGCTTCTAATAATATCTCGTTAAAAATGTAATAAAGTTCTCTTAAATTTCATGTAGAATTCCACGTTTAAAAAAAAATAAACATGCACACACAATTTTGCTTAATTGAATTAAAATTGTTTTAAACATGATTTATATAAGTGTCCGTGGGGACGAAAATTCCTTTGTTCTTGCATCTGTTACTCTTTAAATTGCTTCTTTTTTTTTTTGTACAGTGCTTCAAACATACTAGATCCTATACTTTTCCGAAATTCCTATATATTTTTTTCAATTGCTATGAGCCCTGCATATATGTCTTGCCAAAGTCGATATATTGTTGAACTGTGTTGTTTTTTTTTTTTTCTGCTCCCTTAAAGATTACTAAAAATGCCGTGTGTAATGCTTAGTTTCTTTTGAAAAATAATTTTGTTTGCTTATGTCTAAATATTTGAGCTTTTTTAAATGTTTGTTTTTAATTTCTGCTACTTTTACTTGAGTGACAGCTTTTGTTTCAGCATAGTTTTTTTAACAATATGCATTTTTAATTTACAGGTGGATAAGTTAGAAGAGTTGGAAACGCAGAGACTCGAGGAATCGGCTCAAAATGAGGGAAAACCAATAGTTTATGGTAAGTGTAAATTCTAATTTGATTATCTATTTTACCATTTTAAGTGTTTTTAAAAAATCCTGTTATTTTAGTACATGTTTTGACATCCTGAAATGTTGATGTAATTATATGCTATTCAGTTAGATTTTTAAACCTCAAAAATTATGATTAAAAATTATTAGGGTGATAAAATTAGTCTTTTTGTCAGAAAAAAAAGGTAAAATCAGTGTTATTTCCAGCTAAGCTTTAAATTAAAATGAATCAATAAATAAGAAATGAGAAGACAAGTTCACAGACACACAAGTTCACGAGTTCAAGAGTTGAAGACTAAAATGGAAAAAGGTAATAAATGCTTTTTTTTTTTTTTCAAAATGAAGTAAATGCCAAGCATTTCACTGTGGTAAACTATGTGTCTATCACCCCCCCCCCCCCTTAAAAGTAGTTAAAATAATGCTGTTAGGATCTGGCAGTGGGGCAAGAGTTGCGCCAATGCAGTGGAGATTGTAGTAAGTGTCATTAAAGGTTATTGAAGGTTATTTATCTTCGTTGGTCTATACTGCAAGTCCATAGTGCAAAAAAAAAAAGGAAAATGCAGTAAGTGCCACAAATCGCCTAGAATTTTATTTTTGATGCCCTGTAAAAAAAATTTATTTAGCACTTACTGCATGTTCCATTTTTAATCTTCAATTAACCTTTACATTCATCCCAAAACCAAATTCTTTGAAGAAGGAAGCCATCAGTTAGCATTTCTTTCAATCTTGAAAAAAGAAATATAATTTTTCCATTGCTTTCATAATGTTGAAGTCTATTCCTTTAAAAAAACAGTGATATTGAGCTGAACAGTCCCTAAATGTATTGGAACTTTATTAAAATGGGTAAGCAAAACACAACATCATTCTACTTAAAAGCTATTTAGCATTTTCTGGTTCACTACACTTTTAGGACCGACGAAAAATTTCCAACTACTACTCCTTTTTTTTATTAATTGTTACAAAATTTGAAAAAACAAATGGTTTTTTTCTCTCACTATATATTGTAACTAAAACAAACAAAAAAATAAAAACTTCTAATTGCTGAACTTTACCGAGGCATAATTGCAAATGAATATTTATCATGCGGTCACATTAGTTTTAAAAAATTTCTTAATTGATTTCACCCCTGAAATTTCAGACATATTAAGTAACGAAGTTTTTTTTCCACTAGCCCCAGAACCCCAACTCATGCTTACTGCTGGGCCAGGTATGATTGGTGGTGGTTACCAAGCATATGCACCTCCGATGCCTGGGTATCAAGGTTATGGTATGTAGAAGTCAAAAGGTAGCATCTTCTGTTAATTAGTGGAGTCAAGCAAAACCTGCAGGTACAGGGCCAGCACTGGAAGACATAGAACTATTTAAATGTTTACAACCTGTTAAATGTTTATGATCAGAAAGAGGGTGAAATAGAATATATGGACTTGAACTGTAATCTTACATTTTTTCATCTTGTCAATAGTTCATGTTTTTTTATTGTTTTTCTCCCTTGTCATCACTCTAGTAATTGTTGAATTTTAAGTTTACTTCCTCTTTGACGTTTGGAGCACTTAAATTTTATGCATTCAACTTAAGATTTATTCTTACTTTTTCTTATCAGATGGTGATGGGATATTTCGAGTCTTTTACTCTGTTAAACTAATTTCCAATTATATTTTGATATTTAACATTACCAAAGGAAAATTTAATAAGTATGAAGTAATTCTGTTTGTGAATGTAGTATTTAAGTTGAAGTTATTTCATCTTGTTGGACTATATTTGTTATATACTTTGTTGAATCTGTTCTTTATAAATTTTTTTATAAATTAGGTATTTATATTTTCATCAAATTATTCACAAAATATGTCTAATGTTTGAATTTTTTAATACAAAGCTTTGTCATCGTATTAAAAAATATAACTGAAAAGGCTCGCCACAAAGTAGATGAAGTGTAATGTATTCTAAGAGATGTATCTTCTGAATATTGCCTTTCAATGTGAGCAATTGGAGAGCAGACTACAAATACTGAAGTGTGTGGTGTACATTTCGTACAGCTAAGAATCTTCCTGAATTTTCTGTAGCTTGATCTAGACTAAATTTCGAATATGCAGTGTTGTATTTATCAAGTTAAATGCATTCCGTCTGTGTTCAATGAAGGAAAATAAAGGGGGAGAACTATTTTAAATTTTAACCATAGCAATTGGGCTCTTAAACAAAAGGTTTTATTTGAATAAAAAAATTTTAGAAACTATGCAAAACAAGTAAATTTTATATTTCTATGGTAAACGTTTAAAAAAGAGCCTTGTGCTTATTATATTACAAGCAGTTAGTCAACATTGGCTTTTCAAAAGCTATACTAAAATGTAAAAATTAGTAATTGTGTGCAGTTTTCTTTAATATTTACAGAATGCATTTGTGTATATAATTTACTATACAGTTGTAAAATTATATGAATAAACATAAGAATATATAAATGGAGTGTTTTTAATTAAATCCATTTACTTATGTGAAGTTTAACATTACATTATTAATCTTGATATTGCAAAAATCCATAGTACATACGTTTTTTCCCCTGCTGTGAGTATATGTAATAAATTGCATATATTTATTTTAAATAAAATTGAAATCTAAAGACTTACTTTGTAATTTGGTAATTGAATTAAGTACCTTCTACCATATTGTTATTGAGATTAGATTTTAAAAAATCCAATAAATTAAGGTTATCGAAAAGTATATCTGTGTTACAAGGTGAACAACCAATATAATAAAAATCAGTTTGAGCTATTTTGCATGCGTTAAACTTAAAGTCTAAAGATTTCTATAAAAGTGTTTATGTCGAATCTTACAAGGAGACCTTACGGCCTCGGAAATTCAGATTGGGATGAAATTCAGCAGATTAGTAGTACCCCTTGAGAGTCAAACACCGATTAATTCTGTAATTTTTAACGTAACTTTTATTTTAATAAATATATCAGATTTAGGGCTGTCCATAAAAATGATGTCAGTTTCTTATTTCCCCCCCTCCCCCCCCAATATTATGCACCTTCTTATATGTTGTGTTAAACTCTACCTTATCTCCTGTCTCACCTTTGTCGCTTGCAGCACTGGATTACATACAGATATACGCATGCAATTCAGAAACAAAGTTGTTGTAGATATTTATTCTTTTTGTCAGGGACGTATGTAGGGACTGATAATATTGTTTATCTGCCAAGTATATAGAGTTTGCATCTCCACACTTTTACACTTGTTTTTATTTTAGCAACTTAGGAGAGACATAAAATCAAAGATTGTTGGTGTGCTTTTGGGCAGCTGCAGTATTTTTACGTTCTCTTAAGATTGTTCGAATTTTACGAAAAGGAAAACGACTCATTATTTTTTCCTTGAGGTGTAAATGCGTGGGAACATTTTCTTAACTTGAAACTTTTAAATGGGACTTAGTTTAAACTTTAGTCAACATCAAAAATTTTCGGTACAAAATGTTGTAACTTTAAATGTTTTTATTTCAACCAAAAATGTGTCATACTTTTTTACCCCATTATCACTCTGTCACAGCTTCACATATCCTCTTTCTCTCCTCAAAACATGACAACATTTGTTGACAGCCACTTTGCAATTTATTTTATACTTTTTTGTTCAAATATAAGAAATTGACATACAAAAAACAGTGAAAAGACTTTGACAGACCCATAATACATTGATAATTGTAAAAAATAGGGTGTGTCAACAAAACCATTGAAGATCTATGTCGCCAACAAGAATGAGGTGAAATAATTGGGAGTCACTTGTACCAACATTTGCTATTAAGTGCTTGGAATCAACAAACGGGAAAATCTTGCAAAAGAATTATGTCTAGCTAGGATTTAAAAGCTAGACTAATATTGAAAAATATCTATAATTTTTACTTGACAAACAATTAAAAGAAGATTAAAAAATGTATTTCCCTTTTGGTAAGTATTTTACAAAGCTTTTAATTTTTCACTTGTAACTTGATAAAAAATTGAGAGTAAGGAGAAAAATATTTCTTGATGGTATGAGATAGTAGTATGTATGTGGTTGTTTAGATTCAACTTGGTATTAGTAGATAAATGGATAAAGGGAAATTTGCCCTGAATATTAGTAGTCAAATTGATGAGAAGCAAAAGGATGCAAGTGGTAAAATTAAAAATTTGAAGATAACCAGTACAAGCAGTAGGTGACCCTCTCCTGTGTTAGGGTACAAGATAGATACTAGTTCACCCAGTAGTCCTAGTAGGTGCAGCTCTTCAGCATGATTTAGAAAAACTTATCAATGAAAGCCTACTAAGGACCAAAACTTTAAACTCTTTTTACTCAAAATTTGAAAATGTCCACTTACATTCTTTGCTTCTCCCTGCTGAAATTGAACTAAATGAAATATTTTCCTTGTCAAATCCAATTGAATCATCCAACCATTTGCAGTAGTATGCTATAGTTATGTTAGATGTATGGCAATGCATAATTAATATTTTATGATCAAGGTCAACTAAAAAAACCAGCATTCTGTAAATACATTTTTTTCGGTTGATTTTTAGGCAGAAATTAGGTTTTTACTTTCAGAATAATAGCACTGTTATAATTGCTAATTAAAGACTTTCTACAGAGAAAGTTGTGCAACTATTGTCAGTCTGGAAGATTTATAACTAGTTATTTCTTAACAAAATATTGTCCGAGACTAAAGCAAAATTGTAGCTGTTATTCTGCAGTTCAAACAATGTTCATAAGGAAACTGAATTACAAAAAAATTAAATAATTTAACCTGAAAAAATAAGCAATTTTTGAAAAATTTGCTTAAAAATAGAATAAAGGAAGAACAAAGTCTAGATATCGTTAAAAATATCGCTGTGAGATCTCTTTTTCAGGCTGAATTTTAAAACTAATGACAGAACAAAAATAAGACAAATGTCCGAAAATTTGAATACATTACATAAAATCAGAATTAGGATCAAAAATACCAGAAGAAAAAGACTATTGCCCAATAGTATTCTCTACTATAGGTGTTTTTAGAACTTTTCGTTTTAGAACTTTGCGTTAACACAAAACATTTACGCCATTACGTTCACGCCAACGCTGACGTAACAGTTCTGAATGAAATAAAAGTTACTGAAAACTATGATCAAAAACTAATTACTAATGTCAAAATAATGCATAACTAAAAGAAAAACAGTTCAGTGTCTGCACCTGGGAAAAAAATTATAACGAAAACACATTACGTCTTAAAATACATGTAGAGTGCCAAACTATAAATACTGTTGCCATCTAGCAACCATGCTGCCAAAGTTTTCGCCAAGCCTCCCACCAGTCACATGATGTATCGGTGAACCAATTTTTTCATCAAGTCTGGGAAAGCTCGGTCTACTCTTATTATTAGTCTATGATTGTCACTTTAAAAAATGACGATGAATCATTTATCATGGAGAGGAAAATCCATGCTAATGACAAATTTATTCTTAATGAGATAAACCACCCAATAATTGCAATTTAAAATTCTTTTCTGTGGCATTTAAACATACGAAAATTATATTTAAATCAGTAAAATACAAAATTTTAATGACAAATTTTTTATGAAAATTACTATCCATTCTAATGACATAGAACATATGTTTTAACTTTTATTCCAAAAATATCACAAATGCTTCTATTTGCACACTAAGCTTTAATGGTTACTTGTTTCCCAGGAGAAACTTGCATTTTTAGATTGTTAGTTGTTTATAAAAATGAACTGAGGATTAATAGCCAGCTATTGCAGCATGTGCTTGCTTTAAAAATGAAATATGGGGGACAAATTTAAATTCTTTTGCAAAGAATTAAGATTTATTTTTAAAAATGAATTTTCTGGATAAATCTCTTTAAATTCATTCAAACACAAAATGATACTTTTTTGGTCTTAAATATGATTCTAATACTTCAAAAGTGTAGACATTATACAAGACATAGCTGTTGTGGGCATCCATGCTAATGACATTTCATACTATTATTCTGTTTTAAAGTGTTACAAAATTTGAAAAGTGAATAAATTTTTGGTTCAATTAGAGATTAAAAACTAATCAAACACATTTTAAGTTAAAAAAAGAAAGCTTGCTTTTTTTTTTTTATGTTTAAGGACGTAAACTCTTTCCTCTTTTGAAAATCGGAAATTTTGTTGTTTTCGGCTATAAAACAGATTTTTAAAAATTCATAAAAGAAAAACGCTTGTTGTAAATGAATTTACTAATTGTGAACAAAGATAACATTGTTATTTAAATAAAAACAAGATTTCAGTAAAAATTCAAAACAATAAAATACTGTAAAAAGTAAACTACAAATAAAAATTAAAACACAATAATTCAATAAGTTCCTATTTATAAATAAAAATTGAATGTAGACTCCAGACTACTTTCCTGCACGCCTATGGTGTTCCCATAGAGTATACTCCATATACGCCATATACTCGCAAAAATTTTTTAGACATATAGCATATCTCATGCATATACATATTGTGCATAACTGATTACTGGGAGTATATCCTCAGAAAAATTGATGGGAACATCACTAGTTGCAACATATGTTGCACTGCGAGGATACTCCCAGGACCAGCTACGAACAGTAATATGTTGGGATAAGAAACAGTAAGTTACCGCCCTTAACCTTAAGCCAGTGTTAGAGCAGAACTGCATGAATAAACTGACATTGTAGGTTATGACATACAAGCTAGAGATTAGGATAGACTGCTTGAGAAATAGCTTTGTGCTGAGAAATAACAGGAAATATCCAAAGTTGTTTTGCACGAGTGTACAGACAAGCCCCTGGCAATTTATAAAGGGATTTTTGTATAGGGAGGGGTTTTAATGGTTCTAAATATAAACCCTTGGAGGGGGGGGGGCTCAATCCCTCGCCAATCCTAGTATGACATTTCTATACCTGTAAGGACTGTTGTGACCCCTCCATACCCCCAAGGAAAATTCTGGCTGCACAAGTGACTGCAGTCTAAATATACCTTCATTTTAAGCTGCCTTTTAATCGAATCTGTTTAATTTTCACTCCAGGGTATGTGATTTATTGCAATTAATATTAAAAACTGTCCATGGATTCTTTTATAATGCAGCATGTATATCAGGTTTTATATTCTGAAATGATGCTTAATACTCTAAACAAGAAAGAGCTTATTGCAGATGCAAATTGCATTACGAAATGCAATCACTAATGCATCTTTATAGCTGCTAAGTACGCCAAATTCATCATAACCTCCTTACGCAATATTAACACAAAGCTTTGTATTGACAAATCATTGAGCTATTCTTCCACCATACTTTTCCAAAATATTATTCCTGTTGGTAAAGCTCTAACCAGGGCTGCAGAGTTGGAAGGAAAATGGCCGACTCCGACCCCGACTCCTGGATTTTGAAACGCCCGACTCCAGATTTTTTATATTTTTAATTGTATTTTTTCAACTCCCTCTCTCCCTTCAGGAGAAGGGAGAAAACCTATAATCAGAGATTGAAATATTAGTTCCTTTTTATGGCGATTTAGCATTTTGTTTTTTATTGTAAACCCAAGACACATACAAAGTTGGAAAAATTTAAAAATCAAATTTTCCAATAGTTACGAGTTAAAAAGCGAGATGGCTTAAAAATCCCTTTTGAAAAGGATTATTTGTAATTTGACTCCCTTTAATGCAAATAGTAAGTTTGTATACAAATAGATATTGATCAAATTGTGTGCTTTCAATTTTTGAAAGCTGTAACTTGAGAGAGAAAAAAAGCTTTTTTTCTAAATTCAAGTTCTTGAGAGGGGATGGTTTGCCCCGGGTGACACCGATCTGGTAGATGACACCCAAAGTTAATTTCAGAGTTTATAAAAAATAAATATTTTAATTCTGAAAATTTTTGCAAATATATTTAAAATTATATTTTATCAATAAATTTCAACGAAAATAGGGCACATATACGTCAGGAGCTAATTTTATACAAAATGCGGTGGTATGCAAATCTATACGAATAGCTTTTACTATACCTATATTTCTTCTTCGCTAAATTTTTAATTTAAATTTTATGGACTTCTTTAGAATTAACCTTATTATGAAGATTTTGAGATTAACTGCAACTATTGAGTGTCATAATCAAGAAATCATTTACACTTATTTTGTTCCATACTTTTTAGTGAGAACCGAGCTTATAGAAATAGTCTTAATAAAGAAAAAAACATTAGATTATTTCATCGGATCTTTTGGATTCGTGCTTTCGCACCAGAACTTTTTTGAAATTGCCGATCACCCTTAAACGTTTCAACCTTAGCTACGGGCCTCAACTTACTAATTTGTTATGTTTCATTTACTATTTTATATATAACTAAGATCGAATAAAACACTATATTTCTATTTTTATTTGAAAGTAAGTACTTGAAAATGTTAGGCAACAAACTGTTTGCAGACAGTTGCTATTGGTTAAGTTAAAAAACAAGCAAAGTAGGGGACTGCTGAGGAAAGTTCGGTAAGCACTCCAGCTAGCTGATTGCCATAATGGCAGTTATTTTCTCATTAGTATCTTTTTATACATGTAATCGAACCGATTATTAGTCAGTTTTTAAAAAATGCAAGGAGAGTCGGTGAAAAGGAAAGAAAAAAAAGAAGCCTGGAGTCGGAGTCGGCATATTTCTAATAGGGCTCGACCGATGGCATTTTTTGGCCGATGGGCCGATGCCGATTGTTGGCCGATTGTTCAAAAATGGCCGATAGCCGATTGTTTTCCTTCAAATGGCCGATTGCCGATGGCCGATGCTTTTGGCCGATGGCAAAAAAAAAAGAAAAAAAAATCTAACAGAAATAAATTGATAAGATTGTCAAGGATTTAAAGGATCATTGATTCATTTCACTTTACTTCCTTTCTAGGAATAAGGAATTGTAACCCCCCCCCCCCCCAAAAAAATCAGATTTCGACCTAAATTTTTATTTTACTATCATCCAATTCAAACTTTACAAGTTTTTCCAGCGCATATGTACCTAAGAACATATAGATGACCAAAATATCCATTTTGAAAGCCTCCTTAGTTAATTATCGCAAATTCTCTTGTGATGTCTTCATGCGCGTAAACTTTCGTTACACAAAAATGTTATGAAATAGAAAGTTGAAAACTCATACGTAAGTAGTATGATCTAAAAGTTCGAGGACAAGTTGTATAAAAATATCGTGAATAGTTCACATTACCGAAGTACATCTACAGTGGCTCCCAAAAGTGTTCGTACACTTTGAAATTTTGTAGTAAAACCAAAATAACGCAAAACTGAATTCGAATATGAAGACCTTTTTTTTTACACTATTCCTATGCCATTCTGAATAAAACCCAGTAGTTTTTCTCAAAATATTGCCAAATTTTATTTTTGAAATTTGTCAAAAAACGATGAGACAGAGAAAAAATACGCCACAAAAGTCATCGTACACTGAAATATTTTCGAACAAATTCATGATTAAAATTATTATATGTGGTTTTTTTATTGTTTTTACATTGTAATGACACTGTAAAGTCATTTGCCTTTAATGTTTTGTTTATTTATTCCCTAAGCTTCTGCTTATTATTTTTAAATGGCAGGTATGCGCAGAAAACAACAAACACGATTCGAAATTTGATTTTTTTTCCCTCACAGTAGCCATAAATTGGTTTGAAATGTCTCTAAATTAGTTAATTTATACCATTATATAGTGAAGTGCTTGATAAAATGCTTTAAAGACAAGAATCGGATCGAAAACAAGGTAACAAAAGGTCAACTGGCAAAGTTAACAAAGCGTGATCGGAGGTTTACAGTTAAAAAAAAAATATGAAAAATACACATTTGAGCGCTGAAAAAGTTTCTGCAGAATTGAATGAAACATTTTACGTTTAATTTTCACCTAAAATTGTTCGCCAAGTTCTCTGATTAGCTGGATTAAAGGGGACCCCTTCCCGCAGAAAATTTCTTGTTCACGCGAAAAACAGTAAACTTACGCTTTCCGTCGTAAAATAAATGATAAATAAGCTCAAAACGTTTTGAAACAACGTCTTACTTATAGATGAAAATAAATTCAATATTTTGGGTTAAAATAGTGCATAATTGTCAACAGAAGAAAAAATGAGGAATTTAATCTTAAGAGCTTAACTGGATCAGTTAATCAGGACGGTGAAAGTGTTTTTTGTGTGAGGGTGCATAATAGCATCAGGACTTGGAAATTTGGAATTTTTTGATGAAATAGTGAATCATGCTGTTCACTTAAATATTTCAAAAAACAATTTTAAACTATTAGCCCAAAATTTGGTAATCAGAAACAACTTTGTTTTTTATCAAGTTAACGATAAGAAGCACACGTTCGAGTTTGGTGCCTCAAAATTTGTCCTTAAGCTTAGAAATTTCTCCTCAATCGCCAGATTTAAACTTAATGGAACATATTTGGAGATATCTGGTGGCTAGATTACGAAAATACACCATTGAAACGAAAAGCGAACTAGAAACAGTAAGACTCGTAGTGCGGCTGAACACTTACTCAGAAATTGCACAAAAAAAGACAGAAAAAACAATGAAATCTCTTCTCAGACGTTTAAAAGCTGTTTTTGTTACTGCATGATATTCTACTAATAAAAAGTTAGATTATTTACTAATTTTTTGATATTTTTTCCGAAGTGTACGAAGACTTCTGTAAAATAAAATTTCCGGCATTTTTTGGTTTTTGATTTTTAAAAAATTAATTTTTCATGTTTTATTAAAAATTTTCGTGCAGTTTTGTTTAAAATAGATCATAGATCTTATAATTAAATACCTATTCCGAAATATTAATTCTAACCAATGCCAAAGGGGCCTATTTCATTGAAAGTCGTGGGTGTACGAACACTTTTGGGAGCCACTGTATCTACAAAATAGTCACCTTGAACGATTATACACTTCTGCCAATGTTCGTATAGCTTTTAGAAGGACTCCTGGACATTTGTCGCAACCTCCTGTAAGGTCTCTTGCGCTGCTGCTTCAACTTCATCGTGGGGAAGAAGGCGACTTTCTTGTTGAGGATGCACGGTTCGATTGGTCAATACTCTGATATGACAAGCAAATAACATAACATTTCGTCGGACTTAGCTCCGTGTGATGTTTACCTGTTCCCAGCAAAAAAAAAAACATTTACATGGACACCGCTTTCTTCCGTCAGGAAAAGATAAAGCTGCATCACAGAAGGTAGCGAAAAATGGCTTCCAGGAATGTTTCCAAAAGTTATATGAACACTGGCAGAAGTACATAGTCTCTCAAAATGACCTTTTGAAGGTGGATGTGCTTCGGTAATGTGAACTATTCTGGGTAAGGTTTTATACAACTTGTTCCCCGAACTTTTGGATCGTACTACGTACAATCTGTATAGGGTGTAGTAATGCTTCTACTTTTTTGTGTGTTGTATGATGGAAGACAAAGAACAACAGCCAAAAAAAAAGGAAGAAAAACAAAGATACTGTTTAATAACCAATTGATTTTTTTTTTTTAATTGAACACATAACAAAGACTTCAGTAATATTGTAATATTGTATGATTTAGGTAAACTAAACATAGTTAAAAAAGATTAAATTATGTTGTTTTATCATTCAAAAAAAAAAAAATAAGAATAAAACTATGAAACCGTCAACAAATTACGCAATTAAAGTGGAAAGATTGCACGTCGACATTTTTTAATCATCAAATTAAACAAAAAAGGTAACAGATAAATTACAATATTAAATCATAATAGGAATATTTTTATACTTATTAAAAATTAGGAATAGAAAAGTTTGCATTTTTCATAAATGTATAACAATGACATAAGTTTTGCGGAAAAAAGAAATAGCCATGAAAAGAGTGAGGTTCTTAAAACGCAGCTACAATAAACAAACTCAATATTTACACCAAGTTAATAACTGAATACATATACTACTTGATCTGATGTTTGCACACGTAATATTGAGCAATTTTATTGTTTAATCTTTTACGCAGCACTACAAACAAATTCAAATTAAATTTTCCAATTTAACAATAATTTTCTGAAATTTAAAAAATGGCATAGTAGAAAATCTTTGAAACTTTTCTATAACATATTATTAAACATATGATGATAACGAAAGTAACTTATTCCTTGATTTTATATAAAGACATAAAAATAGTTACTTACAACAGAAAAAAAATCGATCGCTATTAATGATGCAAAAAAGATGACGCATTACAAAATAAAGATGAAATAAGTATAAGAAATACGCAAGATGACATTTCTTGACCAAAATGAATAACCGCTAATTATTTAAGAAATGCTTGAAACGACGAGGATGGGTTAGGGGGGTCACCCTCTGTTTTTGGAGTAACTCACAACGTTAAACTTCGGCCGCAACTTCGACTTAATTTTTTTAGTACAGAACCGCTAACACCAACGTCGCGGAAGAGTTTCTGAATCTACTTCAGCACTTCCGAAGAAAAAATTCAAAAGTCCCTGTTTTCCGTGTTATGCCACCATTCAAAACGTCTTTAATCAATTTCTTACATGAATGCTCTAAATTCTTCCTAAACAATAGATAAAGCTTGAAAAAAATCTCGAATTTTATGAATGGTGTTAGTTTTAAACAACTCAGAAGTACAACTAGAGTTTAATTTCAGAAATTGAGGGAGTGGGAGGAGGGGCACGCAAGTGTTCTCGGAAATACAAAAAATAGTCGGAAAAAAATGGAGTTCAAAATAATCATAAATATTCAGCGGAAAAACCCTTTTAAAACTTGCACCCGAGTTTGTTTTGACGTGCAGTGGCGGATTTAAAATATAGCGAATGTTGCAATTGCGCGAGAGGTCCCATATACATAGGGGCACCGTAGGAGTTACAAAAATGCTTATGATAAATGTTTTACAACTTCTGTGATAGAGAAATAGGGCCCCAAAATATATTTCGATGGGCCCCAAACATGTAGCTCCGCCGAAGCGATACAGAAAAGACTGCATTACTGTGGTTCATATTACAAATATCGAAAAATTAAAAATTACCGTCGGTTCAACGGGAATCTAACAAAATGAAACAAAACCAGTTTCTGCATCTCATATTTGTTTTCATAGTCTCCAATTCTGCAATATATCACTAAATGATCGTCAGTCTGAGATGTTATATTAATTTTGCTTTGAAATGAGTAATTAATAGCCACAAAAAATCGGTTAATAAGCTTTTTAGAACACCCGATCGAAAACAAAAAGCGAAGTGCACAACTGGAATGTGCGCACATCCCACATGCGAAAGTTTAGCCTTCTACAGCTTACCATTTTTAAGTTTTGACTTTTGAGAGATACATACATACATCCAGCAGCAAGAAACAACGCAATAATTAACTTGGTTGGTACCTGAATGCAGTATTAAAAACTCTTTCAGGGGTGACTATAGAAATTCATACTGAAATTTAAGTAAACAATTTTGTTTGAAAACAATAATTCCCTTTACTTTGTATTAAAATGTAAAACAACAAAAGTCCTTTTTTTTTTCAAAAACATCGGCCAATTCCATCGGCTTTTCGATGTTTTTAAGGCCGATGGGCCGATGTTTCCTGCAAGTTAGCATCGGCCGCCGATGCCGATGCCGATGCCGATGCCGATGGCTAAATCGTTGAACCATCGGCGCCGATGCATCGGCCAGGCCGATGCATCGGTCGAGTCCTAATTTCTAACTCCAACTCTTTGACTCAGACTCCACAGCCCTGGCTCTAACAGTCGTAAATTGCAGAAAAACATGAGCAAAAAATTTTTTTAAGAAGCACTCCATACAAAATTTCACATTAAAACTAATAAAAGTCAAATATACATTTTCTTCATTTGGTTTATTATTTTTGCCGAAATGGGAGGGGTTTATCCCCTAAAATCCCCCCTTTAGACACTACTCTGTAAACAGATTACAGAAAACATGTTTCGGGGTTTCCAAGGGCTCCTTTTTTTCAATCCGAAGTTTAATATTCAAGTTAATAATATTAGTTCATAATTAATTCAAGTATTAATATATTTAAAAAAAAGTTTTTCTCTAAAAGAACCTCTATATATAGAATTGCCAGACGTCCCGGTTTTCAGACAAAATCCCAGTGTCCCTGCCGGTTTACTTCACATCCCGAAAAAAAGATAAATATGATTACAGATGAGGATGACCAAAATTAACTGACTGTGAAGGATTATTTAATTTCTAACTTTGTCATTTTTGTACCTCAAAGCCAGACTAGTGTTAAGTTCGAAAATTACGGTTTTCTGTTTAAAACTGCATTGTGTGTAGAATCCTAGTCTACACCAAGTGATGCAAATGAAATTCTAAAAATAAAAAAAATGCTCTGTAATTATTTAAAAAAAAAAACCCTGTGGCATGACAGCTCGTGAGAGCCTATGCCTACTGTGCCCAACTCAGTTTTTTTGACCAGGGGTAGGGCCGCGTCGTCCCTAAGTGCAAGATCGTGTGCCGCACGACGGCGCCAGAGTCAGAAAGGCGCTGATCTCAACCAAGGTTGGTATATTAACCGGGTCTTTTAATACAAACCGAATACACCAGTTTTTTTTTTTTTTTTTGTTTAAACTAGGGTTTTTTTTTTTTTTTTTGGTTTAAACTGGGTTTATTAGGTTTTTATTACTTTTTGTAAGGAAAAAAATTTAATTTTAGGAAAATTACGAAGATTTTATGAATTAATTGTTAAGGAATGTTTAATATTTGTATTTGTACCTAATTTCTTCGTAATTAATTAAATGATTAAGAGTAAACTCTAGTAATTTCGTTTCCTCATACAGTGAAACCTGTGTAAGTTATCACCTGCAGTGCACTACTTTAGTGGTCAACTTACAGAAGTTGATTTACATGATAAGGGCTAATTCTGTGTCTAAAAAAAAGCGGTCAACTTAGACAGGTGGTCAACTTCACAGGTTTTACTGCAGAGATTTCTTTAGGAGAATATTGTTTGAAAATTTTTAACTATTATAAAAAAAACAATACGTAAATGGGTCTTGGTATAAATAATCAAAGAAATAATTTTCTGAGATAGTTCACACATTATTAATTACAAATAACCAAGATTAAGTTCTTTCAATTAAATTTTTTCATTATCCTAGCTATCTACTATAAATAAAAAAATAAAAGTAAAATAATAATCACACTTTCTTAAACATGGAAAGTATTTTGCAGTATCTACAAATGAATCTATAAGTCTGATGTACATTATACAACTGTAAAATCATAAGATCAACGCATATTTTGTTTCAAGAGTTTTAAAAAAGTTAGAAATTGTATAGTTTATTTACCTAGTGCATACCTGCCAACTCTACTGGATTTTCCGGGAGACTCCCGGATTTTTGACATTTCTCCCGGTCTCCCGATTTTTATTGAAAATCTCCCGGTTTTTATTAATCTCTAAAAAAAATCCTTCCATTTAAGGATTTTCTTGAAAATGAAAACACCAAACCCCTTTAAAATAAATTTTTACATCATTTTAGCGCTTTTACTGCATGGTTTGAATGTTTCCCACTCAATTTCAAACTTTAGCACATTGGAATCTGGCAACATCAGTTCTTGTTTACATTTGCGATCTCGCTTCGCGCACTCATCGCTAAGCCTATGTTGCTTAATTACAACATTTCTTCCTGTACACAAAACGACCGCTATTATCGGGCACTTTGCGGCCGAAAAAAGTAGATTAAATCTTGTTGAAGACCTGAAAAAAACCTGTCTATGATTGAATTTTTACAGATAATTGAAATTCTTTTTTTCCCTAAATAACTTTTCATTGAAAAAGTATTACTTTAACTTTTATTCTTCCATTTAATAATTTCATTAATTAAACTCTGTATATGACTCAAGGAACTTGCATATGATTGTACTTTAAGAGATGGTATAACTTTGATATACCCCCCCCCCCCCCCCCAAAAAAAAAAAAAAAAATACGCGCAAAATCTGGCACTCCCTACGGACTTTTTAGGGTTGCTGTTTCTTATTTTTGTGTTGCCCATTTAGGTTTTTTCAGCTTTTAGGTTTTTGCTGTTGCCAAATTTAGTATTTTCTTGTATTTTGTACCATAAGTGAGAAAAAAAGTGGCCAAATGTCCGATTTGGGGGGAGTATATCAAAGTAGTTCCTAAGAGATAATAAAAAATCCCCATTTTCCCCTCAATAACATGGAAAAAAGCGATATTGCGCTACATTGAAAAAATCTACTGGATTTTTTTCTTTGGATGTTGGCAGGTATGCTAGTGTCAGTGACAACAATTATAGAAACAGAACAAGTAGGTTTTAAGAAAATCATTATGTTTTCCATTGTAGACATTATTTCTGCTGGTTTAATGCATTTAGGAATACAATTTTTTTATCAAAGGAAAAAAAAAATATTAAAAGCCTCAGTGCAAACTTGAATGAAAATAATCTTTTAACTTTTTTTAATAACGAAGACTGTCAAAAAATTAATGTTTTTTAATTCTTCCACCATTCATACATGAGACTTCTTTTATTATATTGGGATCAAAAAAGTTCTTTTAAAGATGAAAATTTGACATTAAATTTTTTTTAGAAAAGCAGAGAGTTACATAAATGTTTTCTGTTTTCATAATTTTATACATTTTCTTTTCTTGCTCTGACTGCATTGTCAATAGGGGATGCAAAAAGTGTGTAGGTATAAATGCAATTATTTATGCCTAGCCTACTGTAAGTGTTTATGCCTACTGTAAGTATTCTTGGACTTCTTTAATTATTTTCTTTTTTTTCTCTTGTCATTTAAATATTCTTGTGTTAAGATATTTTCAAAGTATGCATCGCTTCAATGGAATGATACATAATATATCTCAATAAATCTTAAGTAATCAAAGGCGAATTTATTAGCAAATTAAGTAGTATATGAAGTTTGGGTTGAAATATTTTTTTTTGTACAATTTTGAAATGCAAAAGACTGAAAAATAATGATAATTAAAAAATTATAAAAGAGCTACTTGGATTTTTTTTTCATGTAGTTTTAGAAAAACTTACTTGGTCTGCCTTGTATATTTATTTACCTAATAGGAAAGCTGCATAGATTTAAAAAAAGAAAAACAAACAAAAGAAAAACTTGTTGAAATACACCCAGGGGTGATTGTGTTTCGGTATTTTACCGAATTTCCGGTATTTTCGGACGTATTTCCGGTATTTTTATGTCCGAAAATACCGGAATTATGTTTTTTTTTTTTTTTTTTTTTTTTTGTTGTGCTTTTATCTCCCTACCTCCGCAATTTCTTTTAATTTTATAATACTCATCAAATATACCTGTAAAAGCCTTAAGATGGACACCTATCCCTTAAGATGTACAAATGTCAAGATAATTTGTTTAACACCAGCTCAAAAGTAACTTTGTAACCCATTAAAAATTTGATCAAATGTACACACAATATTTTGACTCAAAACTATTTAATACTATGGCAAAGGTGCACTTAAGAAATAGGCATAGGCGGATTTAGGACTGAGTTCCTGGGGGGGGGGCAGGATTTTTTTTTTTTTTTTTTGGAGCAACATTTTTAATTGCCCCCCCCCCTCCTATGTTTTTGTCTGTTTTCTGTGATGCGTAAGGCCATTCTTTATTTCTTTATGTGTCATTTTCATTACTGTGTGTAATCATGCTGTCCTTTTTAAATTGACCTTAAAAGAGAGGGAGCTGGTATTAAGAGAGTAACACAGTGCTCCCTTTTAAGTGGGATATAGAATATCTCCAGTTTTTGGGGGCCCGGGGGTTACTCCCCCGGAGGAAATTATCTAAAATGGATATAAATGTTAGATAATTTCCTCCTGCATTTTGAAGTCTTATAAGGGTTAATTGGAAATAATAGGCAAATAATTTTTTTTTAAGTTTTACGCTTTAAAAGTGCTTTGTGATGCAAGTTAATACTTTAAAAGAAATGGTGCACAGATTTAGAGAATAGGTATCAAGAGAGTACATACTACAAATTTGAACAATTCTTAATTTATACACTTGATAAGAAATAAAATTGAAGCACACTTTGCTTAGGAGTTTCAAAGACTTGTCTAATTATTTTCAAGGTTTGGTTGGTTAGATTGGTTTTTTGGTTCAAGAGCCCTTGTAGGCTATACTATGCCAATTCTTTTCTGGGATTTTAGAACCTATCAATAATTTGCACTTGAGTAGTTGATTATGCACTTGTACAGTATTGTTCAAACTTTGTAAGAAACGGCTGTTTTAAGTTTAAAAGAAAAAATAAACTTTAATTTCCTATTCAAAAAAGAAAAAATCATGATTTTTTTTTTTTGTTATTAAGATTTTGGAAGATAAGTTGTTACTTTATAAACTCCTCCCAAAACTGGGGGCATTGTCCCCTCCCCCCTATAAAGCCACCCATTCTCTTCTGAACTATTCAAAAATGAAAAAATAATGATTTTTTTTTTTTAAATTTTTGGAAAATGTGTTGTTACTATATAAAGTCCTTCCAAAACTGGGGGGGGGGGCATTGCCCCCCTCTGACCCCCTATAAATCCGCCCATGGAAATAGGGCCCAAAGATTACCCCCCCCCCCCTTCTCGCTTTGAAACTTTCAGGTTTTTTTGATAAACTGACAATCACCCCTGAATGCACTTCCAGCTCAGTCATTTCCAGCCGAGGACTGCAGTTTGGTGCTTATTAGCACTCACCAGCCCGGCCCCCGGCGTAGGAAAGTGACTGAGCTGGAGATGAAAACTCGTCTGGTCTGTGCTAATTCTATATTAGCTACCAGTTTTTTTTTTTTTTTTTTTTTTTTGGCACTTTTACTTTTGACTTCCTTGAGATTTTCCATCTCCAGCTCAGTCACTCTCCTATGCCGGGCTCTGATGAGTGCTAATAAGCACGAAACTGCAGTCTTCGTCTGGAAATGACTGAGCTGACGGTGTATTTCATATATTTCTGCTTTAGCCCTGGCTAATGGGCGGTTATTTTCTGAAAAGAAAAATTATATTGCAAAATTGAAATACCTTGAAAAATATAAGTTTCTAAATTTATTAAGTCTGTAATTAATCTATAAAGCTATGCTCGTTACTTTGCATTCATTGTATTTTACTCTTTGGAATAATATGTAAAATTTGAAAACATTTGGGGAAAAACAATGAAATTAAAAAAAAAGTTGAAAAAAACCGCATGTTTTTTTTTTAAACCATTTGGTTTAAACCTAACAATCCTGCCTCAACCAATCAAAAATGCACTCCAAATCTCTGTTGGAGGGGGGATCTCAAAAAAAAAAATCATTTTAATAATAACAATAATAAATAGTAGAACTTTTCATCTTATGTAATGGTGGCGATTAAGTTATACTGCTCCTTGAAGCAAGCAATCTGTCTCGCTACCTATCTAAAAGTCAAAATTATTGCCTTTTTATGTCTAAACATGCTATTCAAAAGGGCAATCTTTCACACGGAAAACATGTGATGTTAATTTATGCATTTCTTCCTAATGCCTTATGCATTCCATTAGCATTTTCTTCCTAATGTGCAGCCGTGAAGCTATTTCAATATGTTCATAGTACACAAGGTTGAGCATATCAGGCACAAGAAATTTGCTAATTTCCCTATTTTGGTTCTTGCGAGGAATATGCAACTAAATTTTCCCCTAACGCCACTGCATAAAGGCGCTCAGAAGACATTTGCACGACGGCGCCAATAAGGCTTGGCGCGGGCCTGACCGCGTCGGCTCTGGGGTGCAAGGCCAGTGGGGTGCCTGGGGTGCAAGGGTGCAGTGTTCCAGTTAAGTGGTCAGCCTCACACTAGAGCCGCTATATAGACAGGCCGACGCATCAGCTTAAGTTTAGCCATTTTGGATCGGATTTTTCATTGTTGCACTGCTTGGGTTACCACAGCAAAGTTTCGGATTTCGCCA
Organism: Uloborus diversus; assembly: GCF_026930045.1. Classification (NCBI taxonomy): domain Eukaryota; kingdom Metazoa; phylum Arthropoda; class Arachnida; order Araneae; family Uloboridae; genus Uloborus; species Uloborus diversus. The sequence continues at coordinate 28,338,666 of NC_072734.1, read as the reverse complement.
AATTTGACGAAAATAAAATTTTATTTTATAAACAATTCACCGCTAATAATTGCTTACAGTGAACAATCACCAACGCGATAACTCGCCAGAAAAGACAACCACTCAAACACAAGCTCCGATCCAAAAAGGCTGATCTTAAGCTGATGCGTCGGCTTGTATATATAGGGGCCTAACCTCACACGGAACCCCCAGTATTTTGTTCATAAGCACGCATGGAACTTGTTTTATCGACCCATTGTAGGGATGAATGGCTGAGTCAACCATGCCCAACCCGGGCCTGTGAGTTGGGAGCGCAAAGCCTTTAGTACTTATATATATATATATATATATACTAGCATTCCCATACCCGGCATTGCTCGGGTAGTGGAATCAGCTGGGGTTAACAGTGCTTGGTGCACCTAGTTTCGAAAATCCCCTGTAATAATAATTACTTATTTTAATATATAAAAATCTTCTGTGCGGACGTTTGTCACCATAAGGCTTTTAAACGGCTGGATCAATTTTGATCAAATTTTTTGTGTGCAAGCATGGTTTCGAAGCGCGATGGATCGAATCGGAAACGTTTTTGTTAATTAATTAATTAATTTGAACATTGGATGGTTATACCTCCCAAATGATTAATATTTATTTTAACCTGTTGCCAAAGGACAATAAGAAAGCCAGTTCTGCTTTTTGGAATGAAATTTCCTACTGTGATATGTCAATTGAGAATAGATAAAACGTAGAGAGAGAATGAAGCTTTCCATTTCCATTGAAGCAACGATTTTAGGTCCCGTGATATATTTTAAAGTAAAGTACTGGATGGTTCACGCAAAACGTGTGTTCTGTCGTCGTAGTTGAACCATGTGACCGGATCGGTGCTTTAGGTTTTCTTAACCAAATGATCAGAAAGTACCGTACCTAGCAACATTTGTTTCTCGGCTCAAATCCATCTGAGTTTTGGCACCAATGTCAAAAATACTTTAAGGATTATCTAATTAATCAGTACATTATTAAAGGATAAAATGATGGAATTTAAAGCCGAAACAAATTTTATTTTCGTCCAGATAAATTACAACAGGGTAGTTTTGTACACAAAAGATCAGTGCAATGGACGATCTTTATCTTTGGTGGAAAGAACAAATTAGGCAATATATGAAGTTTAAAAAGTTTTTGTTCAAAAGATCGGAGCGCTAATCGATCGGAGTTGACTTCGCTCACTTATCGGCTGGATTACAGTAACGTGGTGGCTTGACGACTTTGGCTGTAAACAATAGAGTTGTGTGATCATTTGTTTACAATTTAAAGCTACTGGTAATGTAATTTATTGTATATTTTGTTTATTTGGCGAATTATTTCCAATTGCAAAGAGTTACTTTTCGTTTTTAAAGAGTTTTTAGTCATTTTAGTTGAAGAAAGCGTTTATTTTACATCGTTAGGGGTGGGGGAGGGATGAGTGATTTTCGCTTATTCAGAGAACTGTTTTTACCTTTATCATTTTTTATACGATATCTTTTTCATTGTTTTCTTCTTTTTCATATGGGGGATGTTGCAACGGGATTTCCCGTTTGTTTTAGATGGGTAGTTAGTTTTTTACACTTAATATCTGAGGACGCTTTTTATCCTTTGAGTATGGCTGAAAGAACAAACCATCAAGTACGGGAGAAAAAATAGTTAATAAAACAACTGCTCAGTGGGCATTAGATAAATCAAGTTGTAATAAATATACGCATTCTGACACCAAGCAGCTTAAAACCTTTTCTTTTTACTTATTTTTTTCAACAAAACTACTTCAAACACTTGATAGTTTATTGAAATTTTTTTACTTTTCAATTTACAAAGTTTGAACAGAACAACGTCTGTCGGGTCCTCTAGTTACCTATAATTTTTCCTAATTTTGGGAGGATCCCGGGGTCCCTGGACTCCTTATATATATGCTCTTGTCCGTAACCGATCTTTAACTGTTATTAACGATCCTTTTAAAGTATTGATTATCTTTGCAAACACAGACCATCCACATTTTATAGTTATACCTATGTTTAAGCAAGAACTTCTTTGTATATAACATTTTTAGTTTTTTTTCCTGGTGCTATAACATTGGCCGTGTGAAAAAAGTCTTCTCTTAAATCGATCCCTGCTACTTTTAATGTATGTCCTTGTGACTTATTAATGGTTATTGCAAAGCAAACTTTAACAGGAAACTGCACTCTTCTAACTTCAAAAGGATAGTCCGCCTGTGATGATGTTCTTAAAAATTACGTTTCTAGTTTTGAAAAAATAAAAATAAAAAGACAGAAATATTATGATTTGACTTGAGAAAAGCCTCGAAGAATCACGTGAGAAGCAAAAACAATATCAAATTTATAGTTCGCTATCGACCAAAAGTTGAGATGAAGTACTGAATAATGATTTGAATGGTGGAAAGCCTTCTAAAATAAGGAATTTGAATTTCAATGATAGGTTTTAATTTCGCAGAAATTAAGAGATTTTAATTAATTTCTCCTGAACTAATTGAGATTTCAAAAAACCCTTTCTTAGTGGTTACTTTCGTAATCATGCGGACATGCCTGCCAAATTTCAAGTCTGAAGCTTCAGCGGTTTCGGCTGTGCGTTGATATATATATATATATATATATATATATATATATATATATATATATATGTATATATGTTATCTCAGGACATTGATTTTTATATATTAAAATATATATATGTATATATATATGTATATATATATGTGTGTGTGTGTGTGTAAAAAGGGAAAAAAACTATTTTTTAGAATCTCTCAAAAAGCTAATTCTTTTTTTTTTTGCTCCCATCAGAAAAGGACATTATCGCTATTCTCTTTATTTTTCACTGAACTATTCAGAAAATAAAAAAAGTCATGATTTTTTTGTTTTAAGATTTTGGAAGATGTGTTGTTACTATATAAAGTCCTCACAAAACTCGGGGGTATTGCCCCCTCCCTAAATCCACCCATGCTCTGCTAAACTATTCAAAAAAGAAAAAATATTTTTTTTTCTAAAATGTGTTGTTACTACAGAAAGTTCTCTCAAATGGGGGCTATGCCCCCCCCCCCATAAATCCGCCCATGCGCTGGATGGTGTTCCGTAGACGAGTTCTTCGTTTTTTGTGTGACTTTGGTCTCTTTTGTATTTTATCACCTCCGTCACTATCAGGGGCGAATACAGAAAAATCTTTTGGAGGAGGCACAGGAAATTGAATACCCCACTCCCGCCTTCGATGTTTCATAACAAAGTTTTGACGACTTTATTTTTAAATGTGCGTGTTTATTTATTTATTTATTTATTATTATTATTATTTTAGGATTTAGGTCAATGAATCTACTTCTAAGTACATGAATATTATGCACTAATACACTTTGAATGTGGGCGGAATACATCTTTAACGTTTCAAGCCATTTAAATACTAAACCCAATATATAATGTCTCCAAGATGCTAGACAATGAGCGGCTTTACCTAGGAGCATTGTCATAATGATTATAACACGAGGGTAAGGTTATTAAATAAACCCATACCTCTCTTGAGTTTTTTAAAACTAATTTAATCATAACTTCATAACATATATAAGTTTCACTGAAGAATTCAGTAACTATTTCTGTGTGAATTTCAAAACAATTGCTGAATTGTTCTTAAAGCCATGATACAGTTGAGATAACATATTGACATTACATGCCATTTCTATTAAAAATCATGGTTTTTCTAAGAAACTACCACATGATTTCTTTCATTTTGGATCTTTTATTAGCTGAAAAAGAAATCTATTATTTCGCAAATAGGTTCCTAGATCAAAATGACTCTTTTAGGTGCCCCTACACATTTTAAAAAATGTTAATTATTGATTCCATCAAAGAATTAATGGACGAATCGCGATAATGCGGTCTCTTGAAATTGAAGCCAATGAGTTAAATGTATTCGGCAATTCTGAGCCTCTGACTCCAGTAATACTTCTTTAGCAAACAAAAATGCTTTTATTCAAAATATGCTGTGTGTGTGTTTTTTTTAATTAGCTACGTAAAAAAAGTGCAAAGGAAAGGTCAGTTAAAAAGTAATAAATAAAGTAGTAAATTAATTAATCCTTTTGGGGGGGGGGGCACTAGCCCCCTGTACCCCCCTAAAATCCGCTACTGGTCACCATACAGTTCCATCTTTTGACACACATTAAAACTTTAAAGCAGGGGTCTCCAACCTTTTTCAAATTGTAAATTTTTGGAGACGAGGCGGGCCAGTCCAACAATATTTTAGCTCAGATGGCCTTGTTAGCTCTACCCCCCCCCCCCCCCCAACCTTCGTCCATTCATTCATCGTGAATATATTTTTCTATATATAAATATATAAAAATACAAATACATATACAAATACATGCATATCCTGGAGCAAAGGAGAGTCAGAGGGGACATGATTCAGTTATTTAAATTTATCAAAATGAAAGATGTTAATGGATTAAATTTTTGCGGGGAAAGCAGGACAAGGGGTCATTGTTTTAAGCTATTTAAATCTCAGGCTAACTTGGAAATCAGGAAAAACTACTACTTTAGCAGGGTCGTGGGCACTTGGAATAGCTTACCGGAAGAGGCGGTAATGAGCAAGGGAGTGGATAGCTTTAAGAGGGCCATTGATCTTCATTGGGGACTAATTAATTGACTAGGACCAGCCTAGCTGGGCCCAGAGCCTGTTGCTGGTCGTCACATATGTATTTGTATTTATTTGTATAATTTAATTAAGCGCTCAGTGGTGGTTTTGAAAATTTCTGGGCTTGCTTCTAAGTTGGCTAATATTTCCTTGTACAGTGGCCGCCGCTTATATGAAGTTTGTTCTTAACAGTTTTGATTCCATAAAACGGCTGATTCAATTAAGCGGATAATTCAATAAAGCTGGATTTTATTCTTTTTTTGACAATTTGACTCATTAAAGCGGCTGATTCATTTAACCACTAATTCAATTAACCGGCGTCCGCTGTACATATTTGCTGTTAGCTAAATTAAATTATATTTTAAGTGCCCGTAAATCTCTAATGACATAACGATGGGGTTTTGTAAAATTAAGAATAGTACAGAAAACTGAAATAAAACGTATTCTTTGTCACAAAATAAAGTGATTTTTTTTTTAAATTCTGATGAGTGAATGATACAAAACAAAATTACTGAAATGTACTACAAATTTATTTTATTGAATGAATGATGATTTAAAAACTTGGAAATAAATGAGAACACAACACGTGTAAAGCTTTTAAAATATTTTTTAAAGCTAAAAAAATAATGAGAGCCCATATGCAAAATTATAAGAGGGGGGGGGGGGTGCATGATATTTTTCCTATGGTTTAGCAGGATATTTTCCACATGAAAACCGATTTCAGCACAAATTAGAGTAATTAAAATTTGTCATTTTTGATAATTAATTCATTATGCCTGGAGAAGAAATGATTTTACTTTTTTGCAAAGAATAAAGTACTAAAGGCTAGGAAGTTCTAATTTCTAAGGAGAGGCTTGAGCCCCCACTTGCCTCCCCCCTATGGGCGACGATGGTTCCTATTTTTTTTGTAGGCTGAATCTAAATTTTGTAGGCTGAATTCCGTTCCCGAAAGTACCCTGTTACTTGTTTTCACGATGCGTAAGTGAGCGTCACGTAGAGTTTCTCAGACTAATGAACTTCATGTCACGTACCCTTTTTGAAAACTAGATGAGTTTTTGATCTTTATTCCTCACTTGCGTACCATGAAAACATAGATCGTTGGTCAAAGAAAAAGGATGGAGGGCTGCTAACATTAGAGTCCGTTGTAGGGACTGTAGCTAACATAAAACCTCTATGGTTGCGTTCGACGAAACTCACCGGTCGACCGGTAAGTAACTGGTAACTAACCGAAGCGTTTTACGATCAATCGGTTACCACAGCGGTTACCATTCTAAGCAGTTGATTGGTTGATTGGAGCATTCGTAAGTCTTTTTAAGCCCTAAACATGTTCATTATGCGCATGAAGTCCAGTATTTCTATTTCTATTTCTATTCAAGAGTCACAACTGACTTCAACTGTATTTTATGTCGAGGTCTGCATACTAGTGCCTTGCCTCCATTATTTTATATACCGATAGATGGCAGCACCATCACCGGATCGAACAGTTAATGAGAATTTAGAACTAGTCCAAGAGCTAATAGCTGCCTGGTACTAGCACCCCCAGAGGTATCGTTTCACTTGGAGGACATTGAGACCACGAGCATATTTAACGTCGCCCAGTCCCCTTTAAATGACGACGGTGGGTCTTCGACCAGCGGGGATCGAACCCGATGAAGTCCAGTAATCCTTAAATAATCTGATGGGAGAGTTGCCAAACCGTGAATAAGGTCCGTCGGTCGGCGAGTATTTTCAGTTACGTAATTATTTTAACTGTGACTGAAATTTAGAGTTGTCAAATTTCGTCATATGTTTTCATTTCTGAAAGTAATTTTCATTTAACTTAATTCTTTCTCGTAAAGTTTCTGAAACTGCGTTCACTTTCCGTTACATAATTTTTAGCTTTCTAGACTGTCTAAAATGGGGACCATTTTTACTCCAACAAACCAAATAAGATTGACAAATGTTGCCGTTGTTCGTATGAAAAAAGGGGGGTAAACGATTTGAAATTGCCTGCTACAAAAACAAAGTTATGTCTTGGAGAAACAAAGTGTAAGTCTCACTTCTTTTTTCTTAAAAAGTTTTTTTAACTAAGATTCCCCATGAATTGCATTTTTTTTTGTATGAATGTTTTAGTGTAACGTGTAAATAGGTCCAATGTATAATTTAGTATTAACGTACAGTAGAGTCTTGATAGTTAAAACTCGAGGTATCAGGAAAATTCTTAGCGATTTAAAATTTATGCCGTGTGGACAACTTAATGACATGCACCTTTTATTTACTTTTATTTACAAAAGAAAAAAAGAAGGAAAAGGAAGTAGTGTCTTCACGAAAAATAATCCCTCGAACTTCAACATAAATGTGAACTTTAATTACTCCTAAACAAGTTTTAACAATTGCATCCCCCCCCCCCGGTATCTATGTATGTGTGTACACTAGTAGGCAACAAAAAAAGTGCATTTTGACCAACCAGTGGTCGGAAAAACTGCATTTTTCTTTTTCCGAACTACAATTATTTTATTACAAATGTAGTTAACTACAACTACTTTTTTCAAAATGTAGCACCTACAAACTACTTTTGAAATGTAGTGGCACACACATACACGCTGATTGAGGATTGAACGAAAAAATTCAAAAAGCGGTTTAGCTTAATAAATTGGCTCATTTGAACAGGGAATATTACAAAGAATTATTTATTCTTTCTTTCCTTTACTGAGTCAATTTGTCATTCGAAACATTTTTTACGAATATCCACTGCAAGAAAGAATTTATAAGTTGAAATAATTCAATTTTCAAATTTTTAATCCTTTCCTGAGTGAATATTTAATTCAACCAATGCAACTCGCCTACTTCAAAATGTAAACAGATGCATTCATAATTTGATTTAAATTTTACATAGACACTTGCATAAAATATTTAGATGATGAAAAAGATTATTTAAACAAAAGAGAAAAACTTCAATTTTCATTGTAAGTTAACTTTATGGAAACTAATTAATTGATTTTGAGTTTCAAGTTAGCGATCCGGACCTGGACATCCTCTCCTTTCTTGTGACTTTGTTAAAATAAAATAACAACTTGTTTTAATTTTTCCGAATAACCTCAAAAACTCAATATATATATTTAAAAAAAAAAACGAATTTTGGAGCCGACGCAGAATTCAGTCCCGCAACACGAAAATTTTCAGGAGGGAGTCGTGGGGCTTAATAATTACCTTCTTTATTGGGTACTAAATATTAGTTTTGTGAATGAACTTTCCCTTTAGCATCACTGAATGCGGAAGTTACCTACACAGTACTAGTCGCGTCATCGCTTTGTGAATACACAAATTGCCACTCCGCATCTTTTTTATTCTAAATATAAAGTTGATAATAACTTAACATAAGCTAGCGCAGTTTACATAAAGTTTGAAAAGGGAAGAAAAAATAGAAAGTTTCTGACAACTAAAGAAATGTAAAGATAAAGAAAGAACTGTATTTACTGTACAGTACTATTGTAGTGCTGCTATTTGTTATTGCTACATACTATGCACCCAGTGGCAAAAAGTTTTGTAGCTGTCTGCGACAAGCTTTTAGAACTTAAAAATCTGTCTGCAAAATTCGCGTAGTTTCAATAAAAAAAAAGTTAAACAAGGTTTTTTAAAGAGTAATTTTATTTGAAACATGGCAAAAGGTGACCCCCCCCCCCTCCAAAGACGATGGTGCACCTCCCGAAGCACTCCCCTCTCAAGAGCAAGACCTCCATCCCAAACTGAGACCAAAAACTTTCTCAAATTACCTCCCCATCTCCACCTTAAAAGTTTCAATGGTGAAATCTGGGGATTCCCCCCCCCCCCTTTGTTGGGCACCTGATATTTGTAAACATGCTCTGACTATTGAAGAGGGGTCTGCCCATGATTTTCACAGGGTCTTTTTTTTTTGTGAAAAATGAAATAGTTTTAATTAAATAATTGGGAGGGGGGTGTGGCAGGGTCGATTCTAGCAGGTGTTACACACACACGGGCGGTTAAAGCAAGGAGCAGCTGCAGGCCGCATCATATAATTCTTATAATCAAGCAAAATTCGTCAAGAATTTCTCACAAGATCACTTATAATAAGTCGAATAAATATGCTGAATTTTAAATGTTCAATTATCAAAGTATGTGTTGATTTCTCAACAGCATAGCATAGTTTAAAAGAAAATAGAATATTAGGGAACTTTGTGTTGGTTCATTGTCCATTAATAGCTACTCTTAACACACATGCTTCATTTGGTTGCAAAATTTGTAACAGAACTGGTATCAGGCATGGCTACAGGGGAGGGGAAATGAGGAAAATGGCCCCCTCTGTCCTGAAGCATGAAAGAGTGCATTCTAAAAGGAGCACAGAGGGCGGCCACTAATGTTTACCCTCCCAGCTTTTATAGATCTAAACAATTAAGATATATTTTATATTTATAAAAAGAAAAGCTATACTGATTAGATACTCTTGCAAGCATTTCAAACAGCAACCTCTGTGTTCAACAATCATAGATTTGTGCAGAGAAAGTGGAAAATTGTGACACCCCTGAGAGTCAAACATATATGAATGACGAACTAAAATTTTCTTTCCCCCTTTACGATAATTTTTTCTAATTAAAATCCCGAATGAACTGCCCGGTTTCAGATCAGGTAGGAGGACATGTCTCTTGCCCCGGGAAGTAAATTTTAATATGGCTCCAAAACGAAGATCCAAAAAGATGCCATGACCTCCTTGACAAAACTAAAGAAGGCTTAAAATTGCGTTTCTAGGACTTTAGTTTCGGAAAATTTCGCTGGTTTAACCATCGATCTTAAGGAGCCAATTAAATCTCTAATTCACCCCCACGTGGTCATAAAAGGTGTGTGTGGAGGAGGTTAGAGGGAGGCACCGCAAATTCTCCCCCTCCCGCTTCTTTTAAAAATTAAAATTAGGCTCTATTTCTAGATTTTAACATTATTACTGATAAAATGACCTCTAAAAAATGTAGAATTTTTGTGTTGGCCACTGTCGACTCCCCTTCCAATTCAACGTTCCATTCAAATGAAATAATATGTGAAAAGTCTTTATTTGGGATTGTTTGTTTACTTTCTTGAAACAAATTTATCCGCCAAGCAAAAAATTTATTTTTCAACTGGTCGTTAATTCTCAACTCTGAAAAGTGCAAAACCCTTTTATTTCTGAAAGTGAGGCATCAGTTTTTAGCTGTTTAGATTTATAAAAACTGATTTTCTGTTACTTTTGTTTCTGGTTCGTAGTTTTTACGAAGATTTATTTTATTTATTTATTCATAATTTTAATTTCACATTTTACTGAAACATTTTATCTTCATTGTTCTAGGGTGTATAATATATCATCTATATTTCCTTTTGCATAATGATACTATTAATTTGTTTTTTCCTCTTATATGTCAATTTTTTAATTTAGGGAAAAAGATATTGATGAAGTGTTACAAACTCATGTGGTTTTTACTAATGTATCGAAAGGTCAAGTTGCTAAAAAAGAAGATTTAATGAAATGTTTTGCTAAAGATAACCAAACTGAAATATGTGAAGAGGTGAGAAATGACTGTCATTATTTGATAAAATAAAGTCTCAATAATTTCACCAACAGTTTGTTATAGATCTTAATATTTTAATTAAAAAGGAGTAAGCATATTTTTTAATTTTTGCATTTGATCCAAAGATACTTCTGAGACCGAATAATTTTTATTAAATAATTTTGTTCTTAAATTTTAAATTATTTGCATGCTTTAAGTGCAAGACTTCCAAAGTCAACCTCTTGTTGTTTGCTCAATGCATTACCTTTTGTAAAAAAAATATGCATATTGCCATTCCACTGAAAACGGTCATTTTGTCCTGCACGTGACAATTCCTATATTTCATTTTTAAAAAAATTAAAAAACAGTGTAAAAATTTTTTGCTCAAGAAGTCACACATAGGTTTGTAATTTTTTAAGCAACAAAATTTTGTTCATTATCCTTTTAAATTATTATTTTCAACTAACTGTATGAAGCGTCACATGCAGGATAAACAGGCCCAGATGAAAAAATTTGGACCCATCTGCAACAAAATCTGTAGGGGTCCCCCAGAGGCTAGCAGTGTATATTTGCAATGTTAATAAGTTTTAGTGCTAGTGTTTAAAAATTTTTTTGGGCTGTCTGGCCTCATAAGGACATGCTCCCCCCCCCCTCCTTTTCTCACACTGCGGGGTCTGTGAGTACGCAGATCCGGGCCCCGGGACAAAATGACCTTTCTTTGTGGACTGGCTCTGTATCAATTTTAATTTGAAAGGAAAACAATCTAGGATTGTGTACTAACCATTGAGGGAACACAGGTTTGACTTTAAAAATATTACAAGTCCCCTCCCAGCAATAATGTATTTATTAGGAGGACATAATGCCCATCAGGACTAAATATTGTTGAACTTAATAGCAATTAAAACATCTCATCAGGATTTATAGTAAAATTTGAAGTTAAATATCCACATGCTTGCTTTTTATCTCAGATCCTGCATTATTACTTTCTTTTATTTATTTATTTTAATTTGCACAAAAAAGTGAAAATGCCTTGCTTCGTTTTTATTTTCATAATTGAGAAAGTATTTTTAATTTTTGCAAAAAATGTTTGTAGCCAAAGCCCTCATTTGATTATTTTCATTAACTATGCTAAGTGGTTTTAAAATCTTCTTTAAGATTTTATATTCTTATCAACATAAAACTATTAATGAGTTCTATCTACCACTGAAAAAGTTTGTATATTACAAGAGAAGAGAAACAACTCCTTAGCTGTGCCCAATATATTTTTAATCATGATGCGCCCCCCCCCCCCTTCTAATTTATGTGGTTGTATTTAAAAAATGATCTCCTCCAAAACCAGAGGTTGCGTCTGCCTTTGTAAGGATTTAAAAAAAAAAAAAAAACAAATCAACAACAAAGCAGCTTAGAAATTTAAGAAAAAATAAATAAATAAATAAAAATAAAAAATCATTGCATTAAAATGTAAACACACAGCTGCCGGCTTTTGAGAACCTAAATTAGTAAAAATGAGAAATAATGTAAAATTGAAGATTACTGCATTCATTTGTTTTAAGGTTACAAGAAACCCTTTTTTTAATGCAAAATAAAAAGGATTATGAATGAAAAGAAATTCAAGGCTGTAGTTCATAGAAATTGTGGTTTTTTTCATAGCAGTTGGTAGCTCTGTAAATGTAGTAATATAATCTTTAAAACTGAATAATATTTTTGTGCTGTAGTTTTCCAATGTGGCATTTAATTTAAATTGCAAACTGTCTGTGCCTTATTTTCAAAACATTTGTTTGCAGATTTTATCAAAAGGTGAATTGCAAATTTCTGAGAAAGAAAGACAAGTACAATTAGAATCAATGTTCAAAGACATTGCTACCATAGTTGCTGATAAATGCATCAATCCAGACACGAAAAGACCGTATCCTGTTAGTATCATCGAGAAATCTATGAAAGAAGTTCACATATCACTGAAACCCAATCGAAATTCGAAACAACAGGTAACTATTGAAATTTGTTTTAAAAGTTTTCAGAGCCCAATAAAACCAGGTTACATAGTGTTTCATGTGGCCTAACAAGTTTTTTTTAAAGCCAAATCATTTAAAAAAAGAATTAAAATGTATCGCTTTTAACAGGGGTGCCTATCCTCTTCAGAAGCAAAGGTGTACCCCCCTCAAATACTATGAAGACTCCCACTAAATCAGGATCCCCGCCGAAAAAGATTTTAATAAATACCCTTTTATACACCTCCCTAAAATTTTCAAAGATGGGGACCCTTGTTTTTAAATAGTGTCAACTGAAGTAAGGGTGACTAAGATCTATAAGTTTTCAAAATGGTCTATATAATAATAGTAAAAAAGCTCAATTTAAGATAGTTTGTTTTTGAGACTAAAACTTAACCAGGGGTCTGTCCAGGATTTTTCACAGGGTTCGTTTTTTGTGAAAAATCAAATAATTTTGTGAAAAATGAATTAATTTTGTGAAAAATCAAAAAATTTCGCAAAAAAAATTTTTTTTTTTTTTTTTGTTAAAACGAAATTTTAGAATTTAGCACAAACTGCATCAATTAAACTTAAAGTTGAGTGTTTTCCTCTTCTACGTCGAGAAAATCATTCTGGGTTTTTTTTCCGATATTTGGTGGGGGGGGGGGGGGGGGCATCGCTTTTTCAAGTATCAATATTTATCTACCATTCTACATTTCAATATTTATCTACCATTCTACATTATGTTAAATTATACTAGATATATTTCTGTACAGTACTTAAAATAATTGTAACAAAAATATAACTAAATAAAATAAAATTCAGAATAGGGTTCTGCATTCAACTCTTAAAAAGCACAGAATTTCGTTTAAAACTTATAAATTCCGTGATTTTAACAAAAATAAAAAGATATTTCAATTGTTTACCTCTTAACAAAGCGCAATAGTCATTAAAAATTCGAAAAATCGGATTCCCATAGCGGATGCAAAGAGATCGCAATTCTCAAAGTGAAGGCATCAAAAGTATAAAAACGGCTTGTAAAAGAAATATTTTTGATAAAATTATTTTTAAATTGCATTTTAGAGTCCTATGATAAACATATCATTAATATCTGTGGACACAGTTGACCCAAAAAATAAAATAAAATAAACCATCTATTTAGCATTTTAATTTTTGACTCATAACAGAAAATGGAATTTTGCTTTAAAAACTTGAAATGAGAGTTCTAACAGAAATAAAGAGACTTTTCATTTATTTGAATCCTAATGAAGCGAAGTTAGCTTGAAAAAAGAACAAAATATGATTATCATATCGGATGTTAAAAGATTGCATTTTTCAAAATGTAGACATCTAAAGAAAAAAAAACGGTAATTAAAAGAGTTTATTCAAAGTCATCCTTGTTAGCATCGAAAAATCAAAACCCATATAATTTTCTCCCAAAATAACAATTAAACATCACACTGCACCGTAAAAACGCAAATATTGACAAGCTGGCAAAATGATGAGAATATTTTCTAATCAAGTCATTATAAAGGTTCGCCAGACGCTAAGTGGTGATAATTTTGAAGTTGGTAACACTATCTGAAGCAATCATATTTTTTCCTTACCCTTACTATCCCTTTACAGTTCTAAGTTCATGAGCGGAGAAAAGTGCTTACCAATGACTTTTCAGAAAAGTTTACAAAAACACCGCTGCTAACTAGCTGTGATAAAACAAACAACCATTATATTTATTTGGCAGTAGCAATTATTTATCGCCTGCAGAAGCATTCCAAGAGTGCCTATTTTTTTTTTTTTTTTTTTTTCAAAATTAGCCGATTTTGTATAAGCTGATCCCTCTAATTTGACTTAAAAAAAGGTTCCAAAAATTATCGGTTTATACACAGAAATATGCACAGAAATATGCGTTATTTTGCTTTCAGATTTGCTTTCAATAAACAATTTGACAGAACCTATCTTGTTTATCGGAATTTTTTGAAGGGTCCGTTTTGTTTGATCGGGATTTTGTGAAAGGTCCGTTTTGTTTGACCGGGATTTTGTGAAATGTCCGTTTTGGTTGATCGGATTTTTGTGACGAGTCCGTTAACGGACCCAAATATCCTCTGGCCAGACCCCTGTTAACACAGTCAAAGAATTTAAAAATCAAATTCTAAGTACCTTCATACAAGTTTTAATATATCATCTGTTGTAAATAATTAGATTACAACAGCTATGGTGCACTAAAAGTGTGGTGCCACTGTTTATTTTATTACATAGTTTGAAAATGTAATCTACATGAGAAAAATATGGAAAATATTATATATTTTTCTGCTGCAAGATTCAATCCAATTATCTATTAACTTACAATGTTCTGTTGTAAATAATTAATTTACAACAGAACATTGTAAGTTAGTAGATTGTAAGTAGTAGATGTAGAATGTAGTATGCAAAGTTTACGATGAAGAGCCCCTTTTTACTCTCCGGTGTCCAAAAATTATTATTTCTGGATCACTCCTCGCCGTGCATCGAATATAATTTTAATTTGTCACTAATTGATTAATATGTAAATGTCATCCTTGTCATGTTTTTAACACTTGGATCGATTGAAGAAAAAGTGGGTAAAAACTTTTTGATGTCTTCTTTCTCCACAATGCTTTTGTTCTACTCTTTCAGAGTACAATAGTATTCACATTAATATGTATTATCTAATTATATATTTTTTCCAGCACCCTGTTTGTTTTTCTCTTTGATGTTCTCGTATCTTTTTAATTACATCTGTACCCCCCCCCCCCCTTCCTGAAATGTGTGTTTAAAAAAAAATGCATCGGACTATCCCTAGTTACAGCCATATTCTGATTCAAAAATTCGATTTTGGCTGAAATTTGTTTTGAAAAATCTAGAAACCGTTCCATATAATAGCAGATCTTTTATTGTCTAGCAAAAAGCCTAGGTGGTCTGAATTAGAGCACCGAACGACACAATTGTTGGTTTATTAAACAAAATTTGTAGAACTAGGGATAAATTTTAACATTGATCTCACTGCTGAATATAAGGAAAAATATGTGCATTCGCATCAGTCTTTTAAATAACATTTTATGGTTGTTAGAATGCTGCTAAGAAAATCTCCATCTGGCTGGCAGACACTTTGATTTTTCAGAATTCCGTAGACACTTTTTTTTTTCAGGATTTTAGTTTATGTCAGGAAATCTAGTATTGTGAATTAGCAAGTTCAAGGGCATCATCTGAAGTTGTGAGATAAGATACACTATTGTACCTCTCTCCATGACTCCAGCGAGAGGGGTGAATTTGTTTGTCACCGGTCAATCTGGAAATCAATGAAGCTTAAAGAGGAGAAAAAGAGATCAGGTGTTGCCACTGGGAGTGACTTTGAAGGCGGATTAAGTTTGATTTGTGTTTTAGAAGTTTATAGAAACAAAATACTCTTTAACACTATCCGTGGGAATCTTTTCCAACATCTGTGTGATCTGAATTTGATGTTTTTGTGATCTATATTTCTAAGGAGTTATGTTCTTCTGCTGTGGTTTATATGTAATTGGGTCTAACCGAGAAATTCCTAAATCCTTTCTTCAAACTGATTAGAATATAAAACGGCAAAAGATAAATGCAATCTCTGATAATAGTTAGAAATATGGTCAAGGTCTCTTACTCTGCTATCAGCAGAATTTGTTAAGCTTCGCTTTTGCATGTACATTTTTGTGACTTACATAGTTAAATCATATCTGTTAAATTTAACTCAATATTTCCTTGAAAATTTTTTCATCAAATGATATAGTCAGCATAATAGATGTGGGATGTAGTGAGATGTGGCATTGATTTTCGCAGTTGCCTGACGAAAAAGTAAAAGCCAAATGCAGTCTTTGCTTAGCAATAATCAGTGTGAAAGGAGATTTCCAAGGCAATATGGCATAATATTTAAAAAACAGACACCCTACTGTACCTTTAACTTTGTCTTGGCACTTTGTTACTGTAGGTGAGAACAGCAGCAAAAGACATATTATTGAAACTGACGTAGAAGAGATCCTAAAAAATGAGTTGATGGGAATTCCCTCTACCCTATCTACAATTGATGAACCCCAGCAAGGAGAGAGTTACAGTGAGGCAGGCTTCAGAGCAACTGAAAATGACGAATTACATAACAAAGCCGCTCGCAATTCAAAAAGCAAAAGTAATGGATGAGCAACTTGTGAAGATGATCATAAAGGGATTTCACCCATTTAAAGCATTGTTGAAGAGCCAGTTTCAAAGATTGAATATTTTGTTACCTGGCTACGGTCTCCCGGGAAGAAAAACTTTTTCTTCCACATTGATACCTTGTTTATTTGAAAAAGAAAAAGAAAATTTTAAAGGATTGTTAAAGGAAGCCACAGCTTTATGCATCACGACAGATGGATGGACTTCCATTGATAATGAAAGTTTTTTGGTGGTGACTGTCCATTTCGTGGATAAGGAATGTCATCTGGTGACAAAGCTCTTAGCTTGTTCTCCTTTATCAGCAGAGTATGTAAGAAAGTTTAGCGGAATTCCTGACAATTATAGTTCAAAATTTTTCACTTTCTGACATCATAGTTGATGCAATTTCGGACAATGCGTGTAACATTGTGGGTGCAATGCGATTGTGTAATTGGAAAAATTTACCTTGTTTCGCACACACCGTGAATTTAATTGTGCAAGCTGTGTTGAAAGAAGTTGAACCATCTTAGAAAAAGCAAAAAGCATAGTTCCTTTTTTTAAAGGAGCCCAAAAGCAACTTCTAAGCTTCATTATATTTGGAAACAAATGAATATCCCTAAGTTGAACTAAAAGACTTACCAACGTGTTGGAACTCCACGCACAATATGCTGGTGCGTCTTTAAAGATGAAAGACGCTGTTGTCTGCCTTAGCTTTGCTCTATAGCAATGTTAATATGCTAAGCTCACAGCTTGGAATGGCAAAAATTGCTGAAAATTGTAGCAATTTTAAACATTTTCAAAGAAATAACGGTGTAAATTTCATCCAAACGTAACGTTTTTTGATAAAAAAATTATTCTCTTACATTGGGCATTGTTCAAGAGTATGGAAGCTGTATGGCAAGACTTGAAAGATTCTTTTCTTTTGCTGATTGTGAATGCAATTTTTGAATGCATTGTCAAGCGTCTTTCAGAAATTGAGAGTGTTGAGGTGATTGTCCAGGCTACTTTACTAGACCCAAGGTTTAAAAAATTTGGATTTTCAAGCACCACCAAATGTAATCATGCAATTGAAATGCTTAAAAGGAAAGTGACTTCAATACTTAATACTGAAAGTGCTGCTACTCTTTCAAAAGAAATACCTATAAGCGCATCATTATGATAGGAGTTCAACTAATTAGTGTCAACGGCTACAGCCCCAGACAATCCCACAGCAGCGGGTATTGTTGAAGTCTATAAATATTTGCAGGAGCCTCATTAAAAAAAAGATCAGAAGACCCACTTTTGTGGTGCAATATGCAAAAAAATGTATGTCCAAGGTTGTTCAACATTGCCAAACAATGGTTATTTCTAGTGGCAACATCAGTTCCTTGTGAACCAGTTTTCTCCAAAGCTGGACAAATTTTAACAGAAAAAAGAAATAAACCCTCATCCCGCAAGTTAAACAACATTTTATTTTTGAATAAAAATCTTCAGTTCAGTTAAAAATGAAGTATGACAACTAAAAGAAATAGTAAAATTTTAAATGTATGAAATTATTTTTCATAAATGTAAACATACTCTAATTAAAGTTTAATAAAATGTTTTTTTTTTCTTTCACACTAAGTGGGAAGGGGGACAGGTGGATCTCTTGTGATTTATGTCATATGTTCTGCCTGTATAAGGGGGAAAATGAGTCTGTTTTTGAGGAGGATTATATTTGCACTAAATGTGCTGAACTTTCAGACTTAAGACTTAAGATGCTAGTTTTGGAAGCCCAGTTAGCATTAGGGTGTAAGCCAGTTGTAGAGGGTATAAATGTTCCAGAGATTCAGGGGGAAGTTTCAAATGAGGAGTTAGATTGGGAAACTAAGGGTGTAATTTTGGGGGACTCTATGGTAAGGGAGGTGGGTAACACAGTTGGGAGAGTAAAGCGTAAGGTGGCTAGGTGTTGTTTACCAGGGGCTCGGGTAAAAGACGTTAATATGGTTGCTGAAAAGAAGGGAGTATTGAATAAGGAGGATATGGTTACTTTGTGGGTGGGAACAAATGATGTAGGCCACAGTAAAAATGAGGAGTTTTCTAGGGAATGGGAATCCCTGTTGGATAAAGCAACCAGCTTTTCGACGAATGTCCAAGTGGTTGGTTTGCTTCCCAGGTATGGAGTGCATAGGAGCTGGCTAAATCAACGTGCGAGGTGTATGAACTTGCTACTGAAGTCAATTTGCGAAAAGCGCAGTATCAGGTTCATTGATGTATGGAGTCATTGTAAACGGGATTGGATTGCTAGGGATGGCCTGCATCTGAGCTCTACAGGGGTCAAAATGGTTAGTGGATTAATTTTAAGGGCTTCGGAGTCAAAAAACTAAGTTGGAATGGGGGGCATGGTTCAAGCATCAGGTATCGAGAGAATGAAATTTTTTTAGGTATTGCTAGGAATGGAAATAAAGTGACGAACAAGAGTAGTAATGTTAACAATTGTAATTTAGGAAATTTCAGGGTGTTAAATAAAAGCAACTTAGGCATGCTTAAAGTTTTCTATACCAATGCTCGCAGTATTAGGAACAAGATGGATGAATTGAAAAGCATAGTTATGGATGAGAAGTTGGATGTTATTGGAATTACAGAGACATGGGCTACCGAATCTGATGCAGAGTTATTACATATTGCTGGGTATAATTTGTTCAGACAGGATAGAGTAGGTAAAAGAGGTGGTGGGGTTTTATTTTATGTTAGAGACAATTTTATCTGCAATGAATTGGTCATAAATGATAAGCCTACTGATATTGATATGGTTTGACTGGAGTTGATGAGCAGTAAGGGCAAAAAGCTACGCTTTGGAAACATTTATAGGCCACCTAATTCAAACCAGGGACAAGATGAACAGATGTACCGTATTATAAGTGACATGTCCAGTAAAGGATCCGTTATCATAATGGGGGATTTCAATTTTCCGGGTATTGATTGGAATAATTTTTATCCTGGTAATGGCAAAGAAGAGGAATTTTTAAAAGTAATTGGTGACTGTTTCTTAGATCAAGTTGTAACTCAGGGAACTCGAGAGGAGGCCATTTTGGATCTAGTTTTTTGTGACATAGGTAGTTTTGTTCAAGGGTTGAGTGTAGGGGAGCATATTGGAGATAGTGATCATAACAGCATTAGGTTCCGGGTTAAATTTGAAGTGTGCAAAGATGATAATTTTAGGTTTGTGCCCAATTTCAGAAACACCGATTTTGTTGCACTTAGGCAGAGCTTGAAAGAGGTTTTTTCGTCAGGGTTGGAAAATAGCGACGTAGATCAGCAGTGGACGGAATTTAAGGATAAACTTGCTAAAACCGGTGGGGACTATGTTCCATTTAGGAGAAAAGGTGTTAGTACCAAAATTTGGCCCATGTGGTTCTCCAGGGGGACTAAAGAAGCTCTAAATTATAAGCAAGCCACTTTTCGTAAGTTTAAAGAAACTGGTAAGAGTGCGGAGAGGCTCCAGTATGGTAAGGCAAGGCGAAATTTTAAGTATTTGGTACGGATTCAGAAAAGGGAATTGGAGCAAAGGCTGGCAGATTACATTGATGGGAACCCTAAGAGGTTTTTTGCTTACGCTAATTCTGGGAAAGCTCAAAACAGTCAAATTGGGCCTTTGGTTGATGAGTATGGAAATTTAATCCAAAACGATAGGGATATTGCAAATGTTCTAAATAACTTTTTTTCCAGTGTGTTTAACGATAACTGTATCTCAACAGTTGACACTAACAAGACACAAGCTATTATTATACAGCTTGAGGATTTTGTATTTTCCAGGGAGGAGGTCTTATTTCATTTGAAAAAGATTAAAGCAACTAAAGCTCCGGGACCAGATAATATTTATCCAAAAATTTTAGTTGAATGTGCAGATGAATTAGTGGATGTTATTTTGATTATTTTCAATGCTTCTTATAACTCGGGGACGGTGCCAGAGGACTGGAAGCTGGCTAACATAACGCCACTTTTCAAGAAGGGGTCTAAAGGTATTGCTGGGAATTATAGACCTGTAAGTTTGACTTCGGTGATTTGTAAGATTTTCGAAACTTTGATCAAAATTAAGATCATGAAGTTCTTAGAGACTAATAGTCTGTTGACTAGTTTGCAGTATGGTTTCAGGAAAGGTAAATCCTGTACTACTAATTTATTGCATTTCTACGACAAGGTTACCTCAGCTTTAGATAACAAAAAATGTGTGGATGTTGTTTATATTGATTTTCAAAAAGCTTTTGACAAGGTACCGCATGTTGCTCTTCTCAGCAAGTTAGCTGACATAGGAATAGGAGGAAAAACTTTACTTTGGGTTAGAAATTGGCTCACTGGTAGGAAGCAAAGAGTAATTGTGAGAGGAAATCATTCTAATTGGAGTGATGTTTTAAGTGGGGTTCCTCAGGGATCAGTATTAGGGCCTCCTTCGTTTATTATATTTATGAATGACATCAATGAAAATATTTCTGGAAGCATGAATTGTTTTGCTGATGATGTAAAAGTTATGGGGATTGTCGAAAATGAAGAACAAGTAAATCAGCTTCAAGAGGATTTAAATCATATTACAAAGTGGGCAGATAAATGGGGTATGGCAGTTAATGTAGGGAAATGTCAAGTGCTACACTTAGGTCATGGAAATAAGCGTATGAGATATCATTTACAGGGTTCAGTCATAAATCAGGCAGAAAATGTTATGGATCTGGGTATCTTAATAAATCAGGACTTCAAGTTTAGTCAACAGTGCAGTATTGCTAGTAACAAAGCCAACAGAATGCTTGGGTTTATCAATAGATCTATTTCAAACAAATCTAAGAAAGTTCTTCTGCCTTTATATAGGAGTTTAGTAAGACCTCATTTGGAGTACGCTGTTCAGTTTTGGTCGCCTTATCTGAAGAAAGATATTTTTGTATTGGAAAGGGTTCAAAGAAGGGTAACTAAATTAGTAAGGGGACTCTCAGATTTAGATTATGATACCAGACTTAATAGGCTTAACATGTATAGCCTGGAGCAAAGGAGAGTCAGAGGGGACATGATTCAGTTATTTAAATTTATCAAAATGAAAGATGTAAATGGATTAAATTTTTGTGGGGAAAGCAGGACAAGGGGTCATTGTTTTAAGCTATTTAAATCTCAGGCTAACTTGGAAATCAGGAAAAACTACTACTTTAGCAGGGTCGTGGGCACTTGGAATAGCTTACCGGAAGAGACGGTAATGAGCAAGGGGGTGGATAGCTTTAAGAGGGCCATTGATCTTCATTGGGGTCTAATTAATTGACTAGGACCAGCCTAGCTGGGCCCAGAGCCTGTTGCTGGTCGTCACATTTGTATTTATGTATGTGCATATAATTTGAATTAGAGTGATTTTTCTTTTAGTGTACAAAGCTTTTAATTTCAAGTCTGGGGAGTTTAGTTAATTATCTTATAATTTCTGCAAAATTTTATTTGTGTATATGTTTTTTCGGACCATTCCATAGTTAAGATTCTGTAAAATCAAAAACTCTTTATCACTTACCTGCTTTTTACTATCTTTAATCACATTATTCATTGCAAATGGAAACAGTGTTTAAAGTTGCATTGTAAGGATTTTTTCTTACACGCTTATGTATACATGTATACACATAAAATTTGAATTAGTAAGAGTATTTTTTCTATTATTGTACATAGTTTTAAATTCTAAATCTCATTTGTCCAATTCTGTTAAGTATCACAGAATTTCTGCAAAATTTGCTCTTATCTGTTTTTTGGACCATACCATAGTTCCGATTCTGAAAAATCAAAACCTCTCTTTTATGATCAACCAACATTTTTGTATACAGTGAACTCTCTCTATTCTGAATACTCATGGAACCGAACAAAAGTGTTCAAATTATGTTGTTGTTCATTATACAAGGAAATAGAAATGCATGCATATGTATTTTATTGCTTTAATGTGCAGTACTTTGTCAAGTGAGCTGTATCAGTTATTGAGATAGAGGTGCTGAATTTTGGACTGGTGGATAATGCAATGTCTAATTAAACTCAGTAGAACTTACGCTCTTGCATCTCTTTCTTTTTTAATTAAAAAAAAAAGTAACATTCAACTATAAAATATAATACAGTTATCTGTATAATACCTGTAAAAAAGTTATTTTAATCTGTTTTTGCAATGTGTATGTGTGTTCTTGTTCAATTGTTTAAGCATTGCACCATCCAATTGTTTAAGTGAGAAGCTTTCTGGGTGACTCTCAGCCGCATATTACTTGTAGGTAATCTCATAGACTAATAATAAAAATAGACCAAGCTATGGCAACTTTTGCTGCTCATGAACCAAAACCAAACCATGTGACTAGTGGATATCCTAGCAACAGCGGGCGTTGATCGTAGCAGACGATCAACGCCTGCGAGGAATAAAATAAATAGAATTGATGGAACGCGGAATATTTATGGAGTCCGATTTGTAAATTTGTTATTCTAAGTTGTAAATATTTTGTAAATATAGTGAGTTTTTCGTTTAGATAGTATTGTGCATTTTCTTTAGTCAATTTCAATAACTCTCTAAGCAATTAAAGATGCAAACGCCCAAATAGAATCGGCAAACGGTAAGATTTTTACCTACAATTTCAATTTAAGATTCCGATTAGTACATTTTTGCGTTAACGCAAAACGTTTACTCCATTACGTTCACGCCAACGCTGACGTAGCAGTTCCAAATGAAATAAAAGTTACTGAAAACTGTGATCAAAAACTAATTACTAATGTCAAAATAATTCATAACTAAAAGAAAAACAGTTCAATCTCTGCACCTGGAAAAAAATTATAATGAAAACATATTACTTAAAATACATGTTGAGTGCCAAACTATAGATAATGTTGCCATCTAGCAACCATGCTGCCAAAGTTTTCGCCAAGTCTTCCACCAGTCACATGATGTATCCATGAACCAATTTTTTCATCAGCAAGTCTGGGAAAGCTCGGTCTACTCTTATTATTAGTCTATGGGTAATCTTGCTTTAAAGGTCATGAATACTAGTTGATACAAAGGTTGGATTATTGAAATACACAGTTCATTAACAGAAATTTCAGGTTCATATTGCTCAGCTGAATGATTTTATGTACTGCAGCAACAAGAAAATAATTTTTCTTCTTCCGCTCTTCCAGGGCCGGATTAGCCATAGAGCAGAAGTAGAAAATTCTACGGGCCCCGTGCCATGAGAAAAAAAATTAAACTACTTTCCCGCACTTTTACCCATTTAAACTTCTTTCTCTTCATATATGCGTGTATGTATAATAAGTGTATCCTCCTTCTCCATGTAGAAGTCCACTCTTGTTTATTACCATGCAGAAATAAGGGACCCTTGGTAAAATTTGCCACAGGCCCTGCGCTGGCTTAATCCGGCACTGCTCGCTTCATCATAGTCTTAATGCTCTTCAATCATTGTGACAAAATTGTAAAGGTGTTTCAGGTTTTCTGATTTAAAGAATAGGAATTCCCGAGTACTAATTGTGAACATGTTCAGTATATAGAGAGGTAATAATTGGACAGGGTTAAAAATTTCGTTCTTAATACTGAGGTGTTCATATTATAGGATGTTCAGAGTATAGAGAGGTCAGCCTTAAGTCTGAGTTTTGCTGAGACCATCAAAATGTGTTCAGAATATTGGGGTGTTCAGATAGAGAGAGTCCACTGGTATTTACGTAACCGAAATCTCATTAATTGAACCACATTATGCATTGTAAATGTAAACGCTCTGTACAAGTTGAAATATAATGCTTTTCTGTTCACACTTAGGTATACATGTATACTCATATAGTTTGAATTGGGGAGAGTGATTTTTCTCTTAAGGCGCCTAGTTTTAAACTCTTTGTGTCTCATGTGTCCAGCAAATGACGTGCGTTGAAACTTCTTGCCCCATTTGTTTATTTTAGAAATTACAATATTAGTTAGAAAATAGCTTATTCTAGAGGGTTTTTTTAAAAGTATATTATGAAATTCTGCATCTTTGTTTTTTAAACTGTTTATCAAGTTTTGGAAAGATTTTATATCATGTACCACTCCCAAAATTAGTCTTTATACATTTCTGTAATACTTCCATGATGTTATTTTTAAAAAAAAATGTTTTTTACTTACCTAATAATATTTGTTTTAATTTGTATTTCATCACATGTGAAATCTAGCGTGTATTACTCATTTAAATTCTGAAAAGATTTATCATATTATTGGGTCCAAATTATTAAAAGTCCAAATTTTTAGATTTTTATCTCTCTCTCTCTCTCTCTTTTTTTTTTTTTTTTTTTTTGATTTTTGGAAAAACCCTCTTTTTTTTTCATGGATACTTGAATATAAAATGGACTGTAATTCAGCATCAAATATAGATAGAAAGATTTGGTAAAAAGCATTTTAAAGTACATTAGTTGCTGTTTAATATGAAATGTAGCATGACTAATTTCGTACAAATTTTCATTTTTAAAAATTTAATTTTAAATTTAAATTTTAAATTTCTCAGAAAACATACAATGAATTCTTTTTTTTTAATTCCCAAAAAATTTTGTGTATTTTATCTTCATTTGTACAAAATTTCAACTTGGGATCTCATTGGGATCATATTTTTATGAAGTTTTGAATAAAATTTGACTTAAGAAATAATATTTTCCAGATTCTATTTAGTATTTAGTTAAATATGGTGCTCTCTTACTGGTGACGGTCTAGTGAGTAGTGAGTAAACATGACTATGCTTGATATGAGCTGGGATAAACTTGTAAATTGGTAAGCCCCCTCCCCCCCTAAAAAAAAAAAGCTGGTATGTAAGGGTAATAATCAAAACAAATGCTGCCAGGCATCAGAAGTGACTGAGGCTCATAAATGGGGGGCTGGGGGGAACACAAACACTAAAAGTTGGGAAAACTTTAGCAGACAAAAAGAACAAGGGGTATACTCTAGATACGCTGCATGCTCTAAAACGTTTTTTAGACATATTATGTGTATGACGCGTACACATATTGTTTATAATGGATTGCTGGTAGTATACCCTCAGAAAAATTGATAGGAACATCAACTGAATAGAACCCCACTCATTTGCAGCTTTTTTTTTTCCGGAAAGTGGGATGGTAGAGTGAGGGGGTGGGGAGGCAATCTGGAATGAAGCTTAACAACATGGAATGTTATGCTCAAATGGAGCATAGTTTGTTTCATCTATAACTGCTTTTGATATATGTATAGATAGATCGTTGCATTACTCTCCTTCACAACAGAAATTGAAAAGAAAGCAAGCAATAAAGAAAAGTAAAAGCAGCTGTTTTACATGGGCGGATTTATGGGGGGGTCAGAGGGGGCAATGTCCCCCCCCCCCCAGTTTTGGGAGGACTTTATGTAGTAACAACACATCTTCCAAAAATTAAAAAAAAAATATTTTTTCTTTTTTGAATAGTTCAGAAGGGAATGGGTGGATTTATAGAGGGGCATAGGGGGAAATGCCCCCCAGTTTTGGGAGGACTTTATATAGTATCAACACATCTTCCAAAATCTTAAAACAAAAAAATCATGACTTTTTCTTTTTTGAATAGTTTAATGAAAATGAAGAGAAAAGCGAATGTCCTTTTCTGATGGGGAAAAAGAAAAGGAAGAAAAAAAAACGAACATTAAACATACAAATAGTACAGCTGTCACTGGGGTGCTGAAAATGTGTCTAAATTCACTATTTTGGACTGAAAACCATTTGGGCAAGTATATGAATGAAAATATAGGCTAAACCGAGCTATACATTAAGCTGCAACACTTATAATAATTGACGATTATTTTAACAAATTAGAACCTAAAGCAAAGGGGGGGGGTAAACTCCCCCCACCCCATTCGCGCTAACAGAACGATCCACTCATTGTGGTTTGTGTCCACATTTAAAGTATATTTGTGCATAATATTTATGTTCTTTGTAGATTAATTGGCCTTTTGAGAAATTCTAAAAAAGTTTTTTTCCTTCTCCCCCCTCTCCCTCAAAGAGAGAGAGAGAAAATAAATACTATCGCAAACTGAATAAATTTCAGTTATCTGAGTGTTTTGATTAAATGAATCTTTTTACTTAGAGGGGGAGAGTGCAGTTTTACTTACTTGATAAATACTGTTTAAAAAGTAAGGTAAGTCATAATCATCTAAGTCTAAGTGAATCAGTCCTTGTCATTATGGAAATCTAAATAATTGAGTCATCAAAAGTTTTGGAAAAATTTGCTGAAATTTTATAAAAGTCTATAAAAGCCTAACAAAGATTGGTAAAATCGTAAAAATCCTTTAACCGTAAAAACTGACGAATTTTCGTAAAAATTACAAAAAAATCAAGCAAAAATTTGCAGGTAAGAGTGAATTACAAATGGGACCGAATTTGCCTATAAGATAAACAAGCTATTGTTTAGGGCCCCTGCTTTGAAGTGGGTCCCTAACTCCCAAAAAAATTCATGATTCGTTCCTTAAAAAATGGAAATTGCTTGAAAAAACTAATTTCATTTTTAAGTGCTTGAAAACCTTCAATATTTGGAAACGTGTGGCTACAAACCTTAAATTTCAAAATTTCTAACAAATGATAGAGGGGGAGGAATGCCAAAATATGTCAAATTCAGCTCCTTGCCACATCCTGTATTAAAAATGTAAAAATCATGGTCCTCACGTTGGTAACATATTATTTCAAATAAATTTTTGTGACTCACATATTTCATATCTTGCTATTTATTCAATCCCGAATGCAGTATTTTGGAAATTATTTTGTATTGATTGCTTTTATCTTACTTCTTCTGCATATTGTCTATCTGTTTAGCACGGAAAAAAATACTCACTACTTCTATTTCTATTCGTTTTCTGCCCCACTTGCAACTGAAGAAAAGTTGTTGTCATGAGAAATGTTTGGTTTCTTTTTTCTTTTAAATTTAAAATAACTATTTCTCACAAAGTTAGCACAGGACTGTAAAAATTTACAATCAAGTACTAAAATATCAGAGACTGGAAAGTACAAATGAAGTGCATTAAATAATTTTATTTATTCTCGAGTCCTTGAAAATAATTTGATAAGTCTTTGAAAATCCTAAGCAAAATGGGCTCTAATTACTACTGCATATTGTTAATCTGTTTAGCGAGGAAAAAAAATGTTACACTACTTCTATTCCTTTTCTCTATTCCTTTTCATTTTCTGCACTACTTATAATTAAAAAAAGTTTGTTGCAATGATAAATCTATTTTTTTCTTTCAAACTTAAAATGGCTGTTTCTTACAAAGTTTGAACAATACTGTACAACTGTATAATCTAGTCATCAGTTTCTATGTCTATCCAGTTAACCTTTATAAGACTTCATAATGCAGAATTTTATATCCATTTTACAAAATTTTCTCCGGGGGAGAAGCCCCTGGCCCCCTAAAATTGGAGACATTCTATTTCCCACTTAAAAGGGATCCCTGCTTCACTCTTTTGATACCAACTCCCTCTGTTAAGGTCAATTCAAAAAGGACAGCATGAAAACACACATTAATGAAAACGACACACAAAAAAGTAAAGCATGGACTTATGCAGCACAGGAAACTGACAAAAACATGGGAGTCGGGAGCAATAAAAATATTGCTAAAAAAAAAAAATCCTGCCCCCCCCCCCCCCCAGGAATTCAGTCCTAAATCTGCCTATGGTTGTAGAAAGTTATGTGTGGACAGACATATGATCTGATACTTTGATTTATTTGTAGTTTTGTGTGATAAGAATGGAAAAACATTAAAACAACATGGGGGAAACACTATTTTGCTATGAACTTAGGGCAAACTATTTCTTTCCGCCTTCCGAAATTGAAGGTTGGTGCTGGGGTAGGTAATGAAATGAATCATAACTTTACTTATCAGATATTGAATTAATCAAGTATACTTTTGTGAAGTTATTGTATAAAAAGACCCTTGGTCTGAGAAAAAAGAAAACATATAGGGTAAAACAATTCTCAATTTAATCCCCAGGTAAAGCGTAATACTAGTACAGTGTTAATCGTAGGTATGGTTAGGGGGAGCGGGGATATACTTCGTCTTGTTGTAAAGAACATTAACCACATTTAAATGAGTTTACTATTCATTTTGTTTAATTTAATTTTATTTTTTTACATTTTGAAAACTAGGAAAAAAAAAGATTAAAAGTGGTGGTGCCGGAGGGGGGGGGGGGGGGGGCTTACCAATGTACAAGTTCATGCCAGTTCATTTCAAGCATAGTCATGTTTACTTACTACTCATTTGACCATCACCAGTAAGAGAAATTAGGATAAAATACACAAAGTATTTTGGGAATTTTATTAAAAAAAAGTCATATGTTTTCTGAAAAATTTAAATTTTTAAAAATGAAAATGTTTACAAAATTAGTCATGTTGCATATCAAATTAAACAGCATCTAATGTACTTTAAAATCCTTTTTACCAAATCTTTCTATCTATATTTGGTGCTGAGTTATTGTCCATTTTATGTTCAAGCATCCATGAAAAAAAGAGGGTTTTTTCAAAAGTCTCATAAATAAAAAAATCAAAGAGATAAAAATCTAAAAAATTGAACTTTTGATTACCTTGAAGAGTGCAATCAATGAGCCAAATTTCAAAGAAATCCAAAAATGTGAGTGAAAAAATTTCTTAAATTTTGGATCACTTGGCATGGAATGACCCTATAATGTCTTCACTTAGAAAGGATTCTTGATTATATTTGAATTGTCCTGATAAATAATGTGAAAAATCATTAATGTTCCTTTTCTTTGCAATGACAAATCAAAATGGCATTTATTAAATTTAGCATTACAGTCGAACCTCCATACATCGAACTTCCACATATCAAAATTTTCTGTGTATCGAAATCCCAGCAAATTTATATGTTCATTGCATAGAAAAAGTGTTTCTATATAACGAAAAAATCATTATACATCAAATTTTTTTCGAGACATTCGTAGATTTTTTTTTCCACTTTAGACTTTGTCTCATGAAAAATGAAGGTTAGAGGAGAAAATTATGTTCACTAAAGGTTGCTACGAAACTCATAAGGAATCTGGGGTTGAGGGGTGTGTGGAAAGGTCGTTGTTTCGTTCTGGAGTTCTTAAATTCATTCAAGTTTATTTCAAATTTTAGTTGTAACCAGTAACATTGAAAAATCAGTTTCAAGTTATACCTTTTGGCTGTTTGTTGATTATCATTCCTAATCTTTTTAGCTGCAGTAAAAATCATTCAAGTTAAGTAGATTGATTTTTTACTTTTCTCTCGATTATATTGTCAAAACTAAAATCCCGTAATTTTGCCGATCAAGTTGAATTGCCGAAGAATGAAGATGTATGAAGATGCAAAAATGTAATTTCTGTTATTTTTTTGATGATAACTTTTATTTAATTCAATGCTCGTATAAATTAGAAATTGGGTTTCATACACGAAAATTAGCTTTAATGTTTTAGGAGATTTTTAGGATTAAATAAGGTTGTTTCTATATATCGAATTTTTTTCCGGCAATTTCCTTTTTATCTTTTAAAATTAATGGTAGTTTTGCATTAAACTAAGGATAAGTCACTCTCTTTTTGCTCAGAATGTGTACTAAAGGATATTATATGTCATGTATACGTCATATTTATTTCTGTTTCAAATAAACATGTCTTTGAATTGTACTTATTTTGTTTGTGTGTAAATTTGTAGATCTTAGAGTTTGACATTGGGGTGAGTAAAAAGTTATGTTTGAAAAGTTTCCTATTTTTCTTTGAAGATAACAGTTTTGCTTGTATGAAGTATTCATAAGACATTCAAAACATGTCTTAATAGCAGATATATTAATTAGATAATTTAATATTATTGGTAGAAACATCAAACTTGATTTCAGCTTTTAAAAAAAAAGCAAAAGTGGTCCAATCATAGAGTTGCCGCTGTTCAAAGTTTCAATGTTGAAACTTTGGATTTGTGTTTGCAACCGCAAATCAAAATTACAATGACTCGACTAAACAAAGTTTTAATTATAAATTACTAAATTAGCAAAATGTAAAAATCTGAAACATAAAAGGGAAAATTAAGTGATGCAATTTTTAAACATATAATATTAGATGATAAAAAATATGATCATCGATCGCTCATCCTTTCCCCCGACATTCGTAAACCTGTTTCAAAGTAGAATCAACTTCACCATCTTCACCACAGTTTTACTGTTATTTAAGTTCCATTTTGCATTTAGCTTCACTTTGTTTTCAATCTTTTACCGATTCTTTAGTAACTTTCAAAATAATGGCTGAGAAATTTTTAGCTGTGCTGCAGCAGTCCACTTTAAAATGTCATTTTTTTCCCTTGACAGTTAAACCAATGTGCTTTTCCTAAATGGATAAAATGTTTGACCGTTTTGAGTTAAGTTTTTAAGGTAACTGGACAGGGAGAAAAATTCTTCTGCTTTATTCTTAAGAAGTGAATTCATTTTTCTGGAATCTGTATTAATACTCTTGTGGGAGGAGATCCCCACTTGCATCAATGTAGGTCCTACATCCATGCCTGCAACATGCCAAGCTACTAAATGCATGCATTCTCACATTTTACCTCTTTGTAAAATTCTTAATTGCATTTAATTTGAAAAATTTAAAATTGTTTCCTTCCCAAAAATTTAAGAGTAAACCTTATTGCTGTTGTTTAATAATTTATTACTGATAAATTGCATGTACTAGGTTTTATTGATATTATTTAAGTGTGAATTATTGTATTACTTTCAGTCAAATACCCAATTCCAGTGTTTCTTGAAAAAAAGAATTAGACAATGTTAAATTTCCCATTTTCTTCAGCTTTTTAGTATTAAAAATATAAAAAAGCTGCTTACTGCTTTAACAAGCATTCATTGCTATAGTAGTTACACAGGGTTTTTGAAAAGACTTTCACACATTAAAAAAACTCATAAAAAGGGAACAAACTATTGTATCAATATGCAACTTGTACCATAATACTTCATAGGTTTTTAAGATTTTTTTGTGACATTGTAAAAAAAGAAGAAAAAAAATAGCAATGATAAGCAATTGCTGTATTGTCGCAGTAAAAATTAGTTTTTCTACTGTGACAATCCAGCCGTCAATATAAATTGCTTATAATTGCTTTTTTCTTTATATTTTTTTCGATGTATTGAAAGTTTTTGAACCTATGAAGTATTATGGCACAAGACGCATATTCATACAACCATTTGTGGCTTTTCTATGAGTTTTGAAATGTGCCAAGGACTTTTGGGACACCCTGTGTTTTATTTTATGCACTGATGAAATATGTAATGAATTGTACAGTATAGTCATGTAAAATATGTTTTTGTTCCCTGTAGTCTCTTGAAGTCATAAAGAAATTGCAGGAAGTTATGCCAATTGAACGTTCACAAATGAAATTAAGAGTCTCTATCCCAGGCGGTAAAGCATATAGAAATAAGTTAAAGGAGCTTGCATCTAGTATAGAATCACAAAACATGGATGAAGGAAATCTACAGATGGTAAATATTTTTTTTTTTTTTTTTTGTTACAACAAATTAAGAAACCAGCTGTGGGTGGGAATGCCATTCAACAATGTCTCAAACATGCCTTTATATTCAAATCATAACATAAATCAGTACCGATATATACATTAAATAAGTGTATGATACAAGTGTATAATATGTATAGTGTGTAATTAATATTTTTGCAAAGATTTATTTCTAAAATCTTTTATTTTAAGATTTCAAAGTAAGTCATTGCATACTATGTATTGTATACCATTTTTGTTATATTCTAGAAATTTTCCACTTGAGACAAAATACTTTAGAATAGTTATTTGCTTTCCAAACCAAATATACTTCATTTTATTTACCACTTTGTAAAATCAAATGGTTATTTACCAGCTTTATATGTGTAGATAAATGCATTCTACAAATCTAATTTAACTTTTTTGAAACTAAAATTAGTCCAAAGAAGAAGAAAGAAAAAACAAAAAAATTTAAAATGGAAAAAAAATAATGAAATAATAATAATAAAAATAAATAAATAAAATAAACATTTTTTTTCCATTTAAATCTCTTTATTTCCATCACATATAACACTACCCATTTGTTCTCTCCTCTCCCTTTTCTGTATTCATATTATGCTTCTTGCTATCAATATTTCATTTGATTCAAATCATATCTATTTTTTGTTCAAATTTGTTTTTTATCATATTGTAAGAGCTTTTTGGTGCAGTAATTCTTAAAACATGCATTTGTATAAAATTAAAATGTATTGTTAAAAATATCAATTTTACATTTAGTTATACAGTAGACTCTTGTTTTACGCAGGTTTATTTTGCGCGGTTTCGATTATACGCGTTTTAAGATTTGACACCTTTATTTTATTATATGCGGATGAGTTTTGGTTTTATGCGGAAGCGGCAATGCAAACATATAAAATTTTCCCCTCTTTCAAAATCCAAACTCCTAACGATTGCAGGTTACACTAATAAACTCCATTTTGGCGTGCTAATAATCGAGCTGGGGCCACTGGAGAACTTTTATGCGATTGGTTCCATAGCTCTTTCCAGAAGTAAAGTTATTTAACTCACACAGTTCAGAACTCACTGGAAGAAGAGCTTTTAGGAGTGACAAAGGAGGCCAAAACCAACGAGGATACCGACGTCAGTGACACACAACCAAAAACTTTGACATTGAAAATTTTGAGCCATTCCTATACAATAGAAATGATCTTTCTGATTTGTTAGCGAAGGAAGATTCTATTATGGAAATGACGTAAGTGATTATGGATGCGTTAATGCTCTGCAAAGAGTTACAGAGAAAAATTCTTAATGACTGCCAAAAGACTATCATAGTCAGCTCCTCTTTATTCAGTAAGTTACCACCCTATTGCCAGGGCTAAGGCAGAAATACATAAAATTCCTTCTTTATAAGCAGAACACGAAAGCTCCTCTTTATAAGCAGAACACGAAATTAATTTGTTTTCTTTATGCATATTGTGCATAAAAGTCGATATAAGTACACATTAAACTTATTATACAACTAGCCATCACTAGAATGAAGTATTTTGTTATCTACGGAACCAAACCCCTATTTTAATACTAGTATTAAGTCTCTATGCAGTTTCGATTTACGTGGCATTTCCGTGGAACTTAACCCCCGCGTAAAACGAGGTCTACTGTATCTATAAATGTTAATTAATATCTGAGGTTTCTGAAATATCTTTGAAAAGGGTGTTTTCTTAATTTTGATTTAAATTTTTAAGCAGTTTGATTTGTATTTGAATGCTTTAACTTCAAAATAAACGAAAGGAAAAAAACGAGCTTTATTTGAAAATAAATGGAAAACTAACTATGTGCTATAATCTACACTGAATTCTAAGATTATCTTTTCAGTTTATTTATAGTTATTTATTTAGAACTTTTCCTTAGTTTTAATGTATGGTACAAAAATGAGGTTCTTAGCATTTTAAAATAACAATAATAATGATAGAACTTACTATAGTTTTAATGCTGAAGCTGATGAAACATGTTTATAATAATTAAAATATGTAAAATACGCCATTACTTTATATTATATTGCTTACAAATCATTTTAATACTCCAAAAAAAATATCATTTTCAGTACATTTTTGTACTGAATTTCTCAAGACCAATCAATTTCTCAAAACCAATGACTAGAAATCTATGCTGTGTGCTTGAGCATTTATAGTGAAACTAATAATTAAATTAAAGCTAACTGGAATTTCCGCAGTGAAGTTTGAATTGCATGATTTGTGTTACAGTATGTGTGTCTAATATTAAACAAATGATGTTTTATTTGCTTGGTTTTAAATAGATGTAAATTTTTGAATTTTTAATTTTGTGTGATAAAAGCTTAACTTTATTTCCTAAAATTTACAAAGCAATTAAAGGTGCGAAATTTTCTCCTGTTCAGTGTTCAATTCTAGTCATTGACTGAATTATGTTCTTAACGAATCATAAATAAAAAGAAGCTAAAAAGAATTCATTAACAAGTTGGAATTTTGCATTTTATTTTCTTACTAGCTGTGTTGCCCGGCTCTGCACTGTCTACCTCGAAGATTTGTCAAGTGACATGTGTGCAACAATTAGGTTTAAATAAAAGGAAGAACAATACAATAAAATTGGCCGTCAAAATAATGATTCTTAAATTTTGGTAACGGCAAATCTTAAATTCCCAAATAAATTAAATGCAACCCTCCATAATAGCAACAAAAATCCTTGAATAGCATATATGCTGGCAGTACAAAAAAAAAAGTTTTTAAGAATTTTATTTGTTCAGAGTCAAGAAAAAAAAAGACAACAGGTCAAAAATGATTTTATTCGTGTTAATTTAAACTCGGATTGTTTGGAAGCGATAAATTTAAGATTTGGTATGCAGATGTTGCATTAGGCATAAAAATGCTTTTAAATTTTTTCCTGGTGATTTTACAGCCTTAGTTTTTCTTTCAAATTCGAAGAAAATAAATCAACATTAGTGGTATTTTTCGCGGGCTTTCGAATGGGACTTGAATTAAGCAAATCGGTTAATTATTTCAGGTAGAAAAAGCCATTTAATGCTATTTTCGGGTCCTAAAATTGAAATTCAAAGGATTCGGTTCTTTTTTGGCATTTGAAAGCCCGCCCCTCCCCCTTTCATTCCTTCTCAAATGCCCAAGTACCCCCCTGCCAAATTTGGTCAAGATTCGACATAAACTGTGGATTTGTATAGGTAACATATGTACACACATATTCTCTGTTTTATTTATATAGATTTGGAACTCATTTGAATACAATCTTTAAAATTATTAATATTATCTAATTCTGCAACTTTTTTCTAGGTATTTCTTATTGATCCAGGGAATTTCAGAAAGGTAGATGAAATTGTCACCAATGAAACTAAAGGCAAAGGACAGTTAGAAGTGATAAGCTTAAAAGAAATGCAAGAAGGTGATGAAATGCTGGAATGATTCGTCTGTCAAGAATTTTTACATTAGACATGCTTAATAAATATTGTATATTTATATATGTCATATTGTGTGATGCTACTTTGTAGCATGAGTTTGTGTGTTAAGTTTAGTGTTGAATTAAATTAAAATTTTGTGTCTGAAATTAAATTTTAAATAGAGATTTTGTGCATATATATCTTAACAAAATATTTTACTCTGTTTTAAAATTTATCATCAACTTTCACTTTGCAGATACAGTGAAACCTGTGTAAGTTGACCACTTGCGGTACAGTACTTTGGTGGTCAACTTAGACAGGTGGTCAACTTATAGAGGGTAGTAATGAAAACTTTTTTTTTTGTCATTTCTCGTCCAATGCATTCATTTTTTAATTAATTGGAATGCTTTAAACTCACTTTCATTGTTTAATATTACTTTAAAACAATAAGAAAAATGTTTAAATATTTTTCCAGATTATTTACCAGAATGATGTGTAAAGTATCATACAAATTTAAAATTTCTGCGAATCGATCAAAAAAAAAAAAGCCTCATTGCTTATGAAAAACTACTTACTTAATATTAACAATTCCTAAAAAATCATAACAAGTCAAAAGTGACTCAATTTCTTCATTTGATTTTTTCTTGTACATTTGTAACCATGGTAATCTACTTTTCAACAAAAAAACTCCTTATTGAAGTCAGGCTCATTTTCTGGGACTTAACAGTAGCCCAATGTTTTTCGATGGAAACATAAATATATAGGTTTCTCTAAAATGTCTGGTTTTTTCTTCGAGGCATAACTGATATAGCTTTTGCCTAGTGGTCAACTTACAAAGGATTTTTTACAATACTCCAAACCAAAGCTGGTGTATATTAGTGGTCAAGATAGACAGTTGGTCAAGATAGAGAGGTGGTCAAGTTACAGAGGTTTTCCTTCATCATATACGATAGGACTAATTCCATTCCTGACAAAAGCGGTCAACTTAGACAGGTGGTCAACTTACAAGGGTGGTCAACTTTACAGGTTTTACTGTAACATATTCATAAGTGAACCTGAATGTT
This sequence comes from Uloborus diversus, assembly GCF_026930045.1. Taxonomy (NCBI): domain Eukaryota; kingdom Metazoa; phylum Arthropoda; class Arachnida; order Araneae; family Uloboridae; genus Uloborus; species Uloborus diversus. The sequence continues at coordinate 28,302,470 of NC_072734.1, read as the reverse complement.
ACATATTTACATGCAAGCAAATTTTTGGTTAATATATAACTCAAATAATTTCATTCTTGAAATTCGGATAATTCCTTTTTTATTTTTTAAATAATTTCTCTATTTTTGAAATTAAGAAGAAAAATAAGTGGAATTTAACAAGAAACTGTCGTCTGGAAAAAATGCTTTCTATTTTTGCTCAGTATACACTATATTGTCCAAACTCGGACCAATAACATTATCGGCAGTAGCTCAGTTGCTAAATTGAGCTTAGCTCAGTGTAATTTAATTTTTTTCAGAATTTCAAAACTGCGGGGGCTATAAAAAGACTAAGGAAATGATTTCCTTACTCTATGGTGCTGCAGGATCTGTCAAGATTGCACACTAACAAACAGACATCATATCCGTTATTTATAGATGATTGGAAGGACTGAATAATTTATTACCAGACTACGGCAACGCCAAAAGCAAGAGTTGAGAATTTAGCAGCCTATGTATGTCGGTTCCACCCTAGTGCTTAAACCATTCATCGAATTCGGATGAATAATGTGTCAATCAATTCGTTATTATGGCCCCGTAACATAGGCTACATTTTAACCTTCTTCAACAATAGGAGGATTTGATTTTACCTTGTAAATCTCAATTTTTACCGGATTCATTCTCTTTTTTTTTTAGCACAGGTATTAAAACCAGAGTATGGGAAAAACATCAAAGGCTAAGAAACAAGTTAGGCGTTGATTACTATTACAGTAAAACCTGTAAAGTTGACCACCCTTGTAAGTTGACCACCTGCCTATGTTGACCACTTTTGTCGGAAATGGAATAAGTCCCATCTTATATAATAACGGAAAACCTCTGTAACTTGACCACTTCACTATCTTGACCACTAATGTACACCAAATTTGGTTTGGAGTATTGTAAAAAAACCTTTGTAAGTTGACCACTTGGTTAATTTTTTTAAACTTAACTAAGCAAATTTTTTTATTTATTTATTTATTTTTATAGCTTTCCAAGAATAATTTTAATGCTTTGATGCCAGACCAGCATTTTACCAACTAAATAAGACAGCAGCCTATGCTGCTCTTTATTCTCCAAACTTGCTTTTCTTTTGTTGTTCTATTTGAGATAGCCTTTTTTACTCGCTGTTCAATGAAAACAGGTGTCAGTAGAAAAGTGCAAAGTCTTTTCTTCCAGTTGGAATGTTTTGTGGCAGCACTGGAATTTTGCTAAAGAGTAAAGTTACTTATTTCTGGTGTAAGGCATTAAGAGATACAACATTTTTTTCAGCTGCCTTTATGAACTAGGAGAGTCCAGCTTGTTGCTATTTGTGTTATAAGTTTTATATAAATGACTTCAAAAAGAAAATTAGTTGAACTTGAGATTGATAAAAAGTATGAAATATTAAAATTAATTGAAAAGAAAGCCAGAGAAAATTAGCTGACACATATGGAATTTCTAAAACTTGTGTCTAATATAGTAAATACAAGGGGGGGGGGACAAAAATATTTGAATAACATTTTTGATTACTGTTTCAAAGTAATGTTAAACAATAAGAGTGAGTTAAACAGAAAGAGTAAGTGTCAATTAATCAAAAAATGGAAACATGATGCAAGAAGTGACAAAAAATAAAAACAATCACTTCCACCCTTTATAAGTTGACAATCTGTGTAAGTTGACCACCACAGTACTGCACCACAAGTGGTCAACTTACACAGGTTTCACTGTATACTCTAAAAAAGCAAGATCAATAGTTTATAGTTAAAATTTTCTATCAGTTGGATATAATATTGACATAATTGATATAATTACATTTCAATTTAATATACCATTCTTGCATATCAAACTAAAATGCTTTACTTGTTTTTTGTTGTTGCATCACAGGTTGAAACAGAAAATATTAAAATCTAAAAAAGTTTAAAAACAAATCCAACGACGGCAAAAAAACAATGAAAGGTAAAAAACAAGGAAGGTGCTGTTTGATATTAGGACTCGACCGATGCATCGGCGCCGATGGTTCGACAATTTAGCCATCGGCATCGGCATCGGCGGTCGATGCTAACTTGCATGAAACATCGGCCCATCGGCCTTAAAAAATATCGAAAAGCCGATGGAATTGGCCGATGTTTTTGAAAAAAAAAGGACCTTTGTTGTTTTACTTTTTAATACAAAGTAAAGGGAGTTATTGTTTTCATCGAAAATTGTTTACTTAAATTTCAGTATGAATTTCTATTTTAATCACCCCTGAAAGAGTTTTTAATACTGCATTCAGGTACCAAACAAGTTATTTACTGCGTTGTTTCTTGCGGCTGGATGTACGTATGTATCTCTCATAAGTCATAACTCAAAAATGGTAAGCTGCAGAAGTCAAATTTTCGCATATGGGATGTGCGTACGTTCCAGTTGTGCACTTCCCTTTTTGTTTTCGATCGTTTGTTCTAAAAAGCCTATTTACTCATTTTTTGTGGCTATTAATTACTCATTTCAATGGAAAATTAATATAACGTCTCAGACTGACGATCATTTGGTGATGAATTGCCGAATTGGAGGCCATGGAAAAAATATGAGATGGCGAAACCGGTTTAGTTTCATCCGTTAAACCGACGGTAATTTTTAATTTTTCGATATTTGTAATATGAATCACAGTAATGCAGTCTTTTCTGTATCGCTTCGGCGGAGCTACAAGTTTGAGGCCCGTCGAAATACATTTTGGGGCCCTATTTCTCTATCACAGAAGTTGTAAAACCTTTATCATAAGGATTTTTGTAACTCCTACAGTGCCCCTATGGTTATGGGCCTCTCGCGCAATTGCAACATTTGCTATTTTTTAAATCCGCCACTGCACGTCAAAACAAACTCGGGTGCAAGTTTTAAAAGAGTTTTTCTGCGCAATGTTGTTTATGATTGTTTTGAACTCTATTTTTATGACTATTTTTTGTATTTCCGAGAACACTTGCGTGCCCCTCCTCCCACTCCCTCAATTTCTGAAATTAAACTCTAGGTTGTACTTCTTAGTTGTTTAAAACTAACACCATTCTTAAAATTAGAGATTTTTTTTCAAGCATATATATTGTTTAGGAAGAATTTAGAGCATGAACCGCTTCAATCGGAATTATGAAATATTGGACCAAAAATGTTGATATTTTGTACACAGTGTACTATGGTAATGGGTATCTTATTGACAAAATTTTGAGTTTGTAAGAGAAAAATTTAAAAAGTTATGGCACGTCCAATATTCCTGACTTATATTTTTGAAATCAATATTTCATATACAAAAACGATAAAATACCAAACAAACTTCATTATAAAATGTTCTACAAACAATTATGAAACATAATATAAGCGTTTGAAACTATTAATTAAAGATTGTATACTTTTAAAAAAATCAGGAAAAAACAACGCTTTTCAAATGAAAATTTATTGTTGGAAAAATGAGCCACTCTCTATCTCTCAATCCTTATATGTCAGTGTTTTGTCAACCCCAAAACGAAAAATTACTTCAAATTATAATAAGTAGAATGTGAAGAGTCAACTACAAAAAAAATCAACTAATTAAATCAATTATTAAATGATTAGCAGCTGTTTAAAAGTATGTCCGGTATACCGGACACCAGGTCTGAAGGGGTTAATGTAAGAAATTGATTAAAGACGTTTTGAATGGTGACATAATTCGGAAATCAAAGGCACTTTTGAATTTTTTCTTCAGAAGTGCTGAAGTAGATTCAGAAACTCTTCCGAGGCGTTTTTGGTAGCGATTGTGTATTAAAAAAATGAGACTAAAGTTGGGGCGTAAGTTTAATGTTGTGAGTTACTCCAAAATCAGAGGGTGTCCCTCCAAACCCACCCTCGTCGTTTCAAGCATTTCTTAAATATTTAGAGATTGTGCACAGGTCTACGCACACACAAGCCTACATATGCATGCGTCCCTACACACACACACACACAACTATACACACGTAACCGCCCAGGAGAAGGGCAGGTTTGGGGGGTCAGGAGCAGTTTCTGGAAACAATAACTCCAATAAGTAGGGTCCTGTCGCAACTCGTGATTGCAAAAAGCATAATTTGCATTAAAAATATCAGAATTCAAACTAATCTTTTATTTATTTATTTATTTTTTTTCCATCGGCCAACGGCATCGGCAATCGGCCATTTGGAGGAAAACCATCGGCCATCGGCAATCTTTGAACAATCGGCCAACAATCGGCATCGGCCCATCGGCCAAAAAATGCCATCGGTCGAGCCCTATTTGATATCATCGTCTTATCGAGTAAAACAAGTCATTTGATGTGTTAGATATTCCTATTCATTTAGTTCTTTTGAAATCCTCTGTCACTTCCGCATTAATAACATGATAATTCAACTCAAATGCTGTTGTTGTGCGTTCTCAAATACAATTTAAAAGAAGAAAAAATATGTAGGAGAAAGGGAGGCACATGTGAACATGGTATGTTTTACTAGGATAACATCAAGCAAAAAATCTTGAAAAATTCTTCTGTGATGAATTTTTCTGTGACCAGTCCTACTTCTTGGCAAAACTTTTAGAGCAATGAGCAAGTTTATGTTCCACTGATGATGACTTCTTTGTTTTAGCAGGTGTTGTGTATAATTTTATCGCTGTCTTCTTCACTTGCAAGCATATTTTAATTTAACTAATAAACTAAACTTAATTTTTGCAAGCCATTATATGAACATTCAAGTAAATTTAATATGTTTAAATTTTTTAACTAAGTGACGAATTCCTTACATTTGAGAATTACTTTTAAGGTAGGTGACAGAGCACTTGTAAACACAACCTATAGGATGTGAACAGTTCTCATACCCTCTCTGTAATATAATTATTAGTATAGGGTTATAATAAGTGTTAAAAAAGGCATACAGATTTATAATTATTATTTTGCTACAATCAGTTTGTAAATTAACTTTTATTTATTTTCACATTGTTATTAATTAATATATATACATATATATATATATATATATATATATATATATATATATATATATATATATATAATCTTTAATTTCTTTTGTTACTAAATAGTTGGTCAACAATTAAGTGTTTTGTGAAATATAGACAAAGAAACGAGCTGATGTGTGCATCACATGGCTTCCTTTTACTCCAATTTAATGTCATTTCCCCATTACTAGCAATTTTAATGTGATTCAAAAGTTTACTCTCTAAAGGTCACCAACAGTGCCCAAATTGAAACAGATTTAAAAAAAAAAAAAACGCCTGGCGACCAAAAGACTGGCGATATATCGCCAAGTGTCCGCCAAATTATAACACCACTTGAGTTTACATCGAATTAACAATGATTTCCCCATAAAAAGGGGCAAAAGACCCCTTTAGAAACACCCGAATGCAACCAAAAAGGGAGGTGTACAACTAGACCCCACCCACTGGGAGTCTACGTACCAAATTTCAACTTTCTAGGACTTGCCGTTCTTCAGCGACACATACGCAAATCCGCGCATACATACGTACATATAGAAGTCACGAGAAAATTCGTTGTAATTAACTCGGGAATAGGCACTTATCCACGTCTGGTCGAGTTGAAAAAAAAACTCGATATTTATTCGGAGATGAGTAAAATGGAAATTAGGTCGATTTTTGAGTGAAATTTTTTTTGCAAATACAATACTTCTTTTTTTGTAAATGGAAGTAAAAAAAGGACAAAATATTTTCCTTTAACTAAAACGAAAAAATTCCTGGGCACAAAGAAGAGACTATTCAATCATAAAGACACTTTTGCTTTAAAAAAAATTATATTTTTTGAGGAATTAAAAAATGAAATGTGGAAGAGACAGAAGATTTCATTAGAACTAAATAAATAGGAATATCTAACATTCACTTCAGGATAAAGTATGAATATTTTTTTACATTAGTTATGAAGATTTATATTGGTGAATTGATGTTTATTAAAGAGTACATTTGACGTTTCTTATACATATACAATTCACACCGTTAACGGTTACTTGAACAACATTTTTATTTGAAAATTCCTATTCTTCTTTCACATTTTAAATTAGTAATGATATTTTAATAGTTTAAAATAAAATGCTCAACAAATAATTAGGGCTCGACCGATGGCATTTTTTGGCCGATGGGCCGATGCTGATTGTTGGCCGATTGTTCAAAGATGGCCGATGGCCGATTGTTTTCCTCCAAATGGCCGATTGCCGATGGCCGATGCCGTTGGCCGATGGCAAAAAAAAAAAAAAAAGAAAGAAAGAAAAAAAGAAAAAAAAATCAAACAGAAATAAATTGATGAGATTGTCAGGGATTTAAAGTATCATTGATTCATTTCACTTTACTTCCTTTTTACGAATAAGGAATTGCAAACACAAAAAAAAAAAAAATTAGATTTCGACTTAAATTTCGATTTTACGATCACCATATTTATACATATACTCTTGTGATGTCTTCATGCGCGTAAACTTGCGTCCCTCAAAAACGTTATGAAATAGTAAGTTGAAAATTCATACGTATGTAGGTAGTATGATCTAAAAGTTCGAGGACAAATTCTATAAAACCTTACCCTGAATAGTTCACATTGCTGAAGCACATCTATCTACAAAATAGTCACCTTGAACGACTATGCACTTCTGCCAACGTTCGTATAGCTTTTAGAAGCACTCCTGGAAGACATTTTTCGTAACCTCCTGTAAGGCCTCTTGCGCTGCTGCTTTTAACTTCATCGTGGGGAAGAAAGCGACTTTCATGTTGAGGATGCACGTTTCGATTGGTCAATACTCTGATATGACAAACAAATAACATAACGTTTCGTCGGACTTAGTTCCGTGTGATTTTTACCTGTTCCCAGCAAAAAAAAAAAAATGCGCGCCGCTTTCTTCCGTGAGGAGAAGATAAAGATGCATCATAGAAGGTAGCGAAAAATGTTTCCAGGAGTGTTTTCAAAAGTTATATGAACACTGGCAGAAGTACACAGTCATAAGACGACCTTTTGAAGGTGGATGTGCTTCGGTAATGTGAACTATTCTGGGTAAGGTTTTATACAGCTGGTCCTCGAACTTTTGGATCGTACTACGTACAATCTGTATAGGGTGTTGTTGCGCTTCTCCTTTTTTGACTGCTATGATTAAAAAGAAAGAACAACAGCAAAAAAAAAGAGACTGTTTAATAACCAACTGATTTGTCTTTTTTTTAAATTGAACATATAGCTAAGATTTCAGTAATATTGTAATAATGTATGGATTTAGGTACATTAAACATAATTAAAAAACATTAAATTATGTTGTTTAATCATTCAAAAAAAATTAAGAATAAAACTATGAAACAGGAATATTTTTATACTTATTTAAAATTTATGAATAGAAAAGTTTGCATTTTTCAAAAAAACCTATAACAGTGACATAAATTTTGCTGGAAAAAGAAGTACCCATGAAAAGAGCGAGATTCTTAAAATGCAACTAAAATAAAAAAAAACTCAATATTTACACCAAGTTAATAACTGAATACATATACTACGTGATCTGATGTTTGCACAATATTGAGCAGTTGGACTGTTTAACCTTTTATGAAGCTTAACAAACAAGTTCAAATTAATTTTTTCAATTTAATAATAATTTTCTGAAATTTAAAAAAATTGCATAATAGAAAATCCTTGAAACTTTTAATAAAAAAACTAAAATAACTTATTCATTGATTTTATATAAATACATAAAAATAGTTACAACAGAAAAAAATCGATTGCTATTAATGGTGCAAAAAAGACGGCGCATTACGAAATATAAGTGAAACAAGTATGAGAAATACGCAAAATGACACTCCTTGACCAAAATAAATAATCGCTAAATATTTAAAAAATGCTTGAAACGACGAGGTAAGGTTAGGGGATCACCCTCTGATTTTGGAGTAACTCACACTTCGGCCCCAACCTCGGTCTCATTTTTTTAGTACAGAACCGCTACCCCCAACGCCTCGGAAGAGTTTCTGAATCTACTTCAGCACTTCCGAAGAAAAAATTCAAGTCCCTTTGATTTCCGAATTATGTCACCATTGAAAACGTCTTTAATCAATTTCTTACATTAATGCTTTAAATTCTTTCTAAACAATAGATAAAGTTTGAAAAAAAAATCTTTAATTTTATGAACGGTGTTAGTTTTAAACAACTCAGAAGTACAACTAGAGTTTAATTTCAGAAATATAGGGAGTGGAAGGAGGGGCCCGCAAATGTTCTCGGAAATTCAAAAAATAGTCGTAAAAAATAGAGTTCATAATAATCATAAACATTCAGCAGAAAAACCCTTTCAAAACTTGCATCCGAGTTTGTTTTGACGTGCAGTGGCGGAATTAAAATATAGCAAATGTTGCAATTGCGCGAGAGGCCCCATAACCATAGGGGCACCGTAGGAGTTAAAAAATGCTTATGATAAATGTTTTACAACTTCTGTGATAGAGAAATAGGGCCCCAAAATGTATTTCGACGGGCCCCAAACTTGTAACTCCGCCGAAGCGATACAGAAAAGACTGCATAACTGTGATTCATATAACAAATACCGAAAAATTACAAATTGCAGTCGGTTCAAAGGGACTCTAATAAAATGACACAAAAACCGGTTTCGCCATCTCATATTTGTTTCCATGGTCTGAGATGCTATATTAGTTTTGCATTGAAATAAGTAATAAATAGCCACAAAAAATGAGTAAACAGGCTTTTCAGAACACCCGAGCGAAAACAAAAAGGGAAGTGCACAACTGGAACGTACGCACACCCTACATGCGAAAATTTATTCTTCTACAGCTTACCATTTTTGAGTTATGACTTAGGAGAGATGCATACGTACATCCAGCTGCAAGAAACAACGCAATAATTAACTTGTTTGGTACCTGAATGCAGTATTAAAAACTCTTTTAGGGGTGACTAAAATAGAAATTCATACTGAAATTTAAGTAAACAATTTTATATAATAACAATAACTCCCTTTACTTTGTACTAAAAAATAAAACAGCAAATTCCTTTCTTTTTCAAAAACATCGGCCAATTCCATCGGCTTTTCGATGTTTTTTAAGGCCGATGGGCCGATGTTTCCTGCAAGTTAGCATCGGCCGCCGATGCCGATGGCTAAATTGTTGAACCATCGGCGCCGATGCATCGGACAGGCCGATGCATCGGTCGAGTCCTACAAATAATTAAAAAGTACATAGATTTTTAAATGTGTATAAACATGAGGAAAGCAATATTTTTAATTCTAAAAAAATCGGCAGAAAAAAACTCAGATTTTGTAGGGGGGGGGGGGGGCGTATTTATATTAGGATGTCCCAAAAAAAAACGAAAGTCGATGCTTCAAGTCGCACGTCCTCTTATATTTTTCCTTTCATGTTAAAACAGTTGTAAAAAAGGTTTCACACATAATTTGACCAATGAAACCCCATGCCGACTTGCATCTGAAAGTGTAAACCTCCAGCACTTGCACTAGGCAGGGTCAGAAACAAACTATTTTTGGAAGTTCGAAATTTCATGTTGATAAAACGTTGCCCCTATAACCCAACATGTACTACAAAATTATTTATCGAAATTACACAAATTTAAATAAAATAACAAGTTCAAAAAGTATTATCGAAAACATTTTCAGATCACTATTTGCAAATGAATGATACAACAAGAAGTTCCGTCTAGAACTAAACAAGCCCACTTTCCCGTAATCCATATCTTCTTTCTAGTACCTGATCAATATTCTCAAAAATAGCTAAAATCGCAAATTGTTTCAAACATTTTTTAAATATTTTAAGCTGATTTCTAGGAATAAAATATTCCTCACTCATCTAAAAATTAGATGCATAAAAAATAATAATAATAATAATTAAACGAACAAATAAAATAGCAGCACCTTTTAAACAAAGCAGCTAATACACTTTTTTCCATTAATTTTTAACCGCTTTCAAAACGAAAAAATAATAATTAAAATTAATAAGCTCATTAAAATAAATACATCATATCAAAAAAAAAAAAAAATCGTTTCTTTTTCCCCTGTTGCCAAAAATATTTTTTTGAATGAATTAATGCATTACCAAAATAAATAAAAACAATAAAATGTCAACTTAAAAAAATAATTTTCTTGGTCAAAAAAAAAAAAAAAGTCTGCGCATATCTTCATGTAGAAACAGAAATGATTTCAAATTTATCTGCCTAAAACTGAGTACCTAAATTTAGAGTGAAAATAAAAACAAGGCATATCCACAATAATTATTTCACAGTTAAAACCATGGCTGTGGAGTCGGAGTCGAATATCCAAGAATCGGAGTCGGTCATTTTTCCTCTGTGTATAAATTTTTGCTAAAGTTACGAAGTCGGAATCAGAGTCAGGTCCCCCAAAATTCTTGGAGTCGGAGTCGGGAGTTGGTCATCAAAAGGATATTTTATATACAAGTTTTCCATTAAAAGCTTTTCCCTACAAAGTTTGTTGGAAGCAAATTAGCCTCAAAGTTCGGAATTGCCTTGAATTTCCCCGTAGAAGCTAATGTTAAGTTTTTTTGAACTGTTCAAAATTGAACAAAAAATAGTTCAAATCAAAAAGTGAACCATAGGAATGAGGTGGCCTCACCGAGGTCTTTCGAACAAAAAAAAAAAAAAAAAATATTCGAATCGGACTGTTCGCTCAAAAGTTAGTGGGGGGGGGGGGGGAGTCAGACCGACAGACGTTTTTCCCCATCTCCATACCCTACTTTCCAATTTTTAATTTTTCGATATTTATGTAATTATTATTTTTATTTTTGACTTTTTTTTTGTTTTTTGTAATTATTTTCAAGATGCATTAATCATTCTTTCATGCTTTTCCTTCTTTCTCTGACTTTCACTGGGAAAGTAGGCTAAACAGAAGATATAAGAGGACGTGCAACTTTGAAACATGGACTTTCGGATTGTTGTTTTTTTTTTCGGGGTGGGGGTGGGGGGAAGGTGAATACCCTAGCAATTTTATACGATTTTTAATTATGTGAAGGGTTTTTTTTCCCCGAATTTAAAATCCATTTCTTGGCTATTTTTGATGAATTTAGGGAGGGTGATGGGGTTTGGAGCTCTGTGTAGAATATTTCCAAAACTAAAACACGTAATTTTACATGAGATCTTTCAGGATAAGGGTTGAGGCTTTTGAGAATCTCTCACAAAAATGAAGTTCCAAAACCGATATTTTAGATGGTGTTATAGAAATTTTCGCGAAAATTTGTACGGATGGAAATGCCTAAACCAAATCGTAAGAAAACCTTAGAGGACGTTGGGGGGTCAGGTACTCTGGTATGGGGGACTGGAGTGCTGCTGTTCCTATCCTGGATTCGCCGCTGCGCTCAAGATGCTGCTCAAAATGATGCTATTTTCCCCAATGTATTTCAATTTTTAAACTATGCAATGATCTATTTTTAAATTTAGAGACAATACCGCGACCCCATAAGAAATGAGGATTGTGACCCAAGTTAAAAAGCTCCAAAACTAAAAATAGAAATTTCTGCAGTTAGTGTTTTTTGCTAGTCTTGTAGACCTCTTGATTTTTTATTGTATTTCGTAGTTTAAAAAATTTTCTCAATGTTCTATCTAATTTAGTCATTGTAAAAATAGTATGCAATTTCTTTTTGATAAAGAGTTGATCAAGCCAAATCTCAAAAACATATTTTTTATATCTAAATGTAGCTTAAGTGTAACTACTCTGTGGGTCTCAAAATAAAGAAAAAGGCAGTTTCTAACCACACAATTTTCAAAATATTTCCAGGGGGAGACCTACGACCTCCACCCCTCTCCCCCTTTAAGGGCCACTTTCAAATCTCTAGCCGACAACCTGAGAAGGATCCAGTCCTGGCCCGTGTTAAAGAAATAATCATGATCTTGGGTATAAATATTGTTACAAATTATGTAAATAGTAATTATTTTTGTGATTAATTTGTTGTAATCTAGCTAAATTTGGCGTTTATTCCATTATCTTTCATCTAAAATTGTCTTAGTAACGTAGCCTGTAAATAGTTTCATGTAATGAATATACAACCCCCTTACATTCGAATGAAGTATATGGTCCCTCAATTTCTGAAAGATAAGATTTGTGAATGAATGAAAAGAAAATACCAGACATTTTTGTAGAATTGTCTTATCAATGGAATATTGTGAAAACTTTTCAAGGATTTATAAATAGCCTTTGCGGCATAAAGAGTTAGTCTCGTTTTAGTTCTTGCTTTGGAAAGTGCGTTGCCTTGCGCTGTGTTCTTTTGCGTATTTTGATGTAAATACGTGGTTGACCGTTGAGTATACGGTGTTAATCGATATTTCCCTAATTGCTATGGTTAATTTAGCAGTTGTTAACGATATTTCTTGTACATAGTTGTAAATAAATCTCCTGTGTTTTCTCAAGAACTGTGTCGTCATTTAAAGAAAGTTTGAAACTGCACGGAACTGGTAACAATATTTTAAATTTTTTGAGACAAACAAAGTCGCAATATTTTAAAGATGCATGTATAAGCATAAACTGCCAAATCAGAAAGTTATTCACGAACAAAAATATTTATCATTTCTGTAGGAGAAATATAGCGCTAGTTTCTCTCTATTCCTTTATTTTCTGAAGAATACATCTTCTTTGCAGCGATGATCAGGCCCCCCCCCCCCCGATGGGAGGTCACCATAACCTCCCCAAAATTTCCGTATTCGGCAAATTGCGTCCGACAGTTCGGCAAAATTATCATGATTGTACAGAATTTGTGGTTCTATTCGGCAAAATTATCATCATTCGGCGAAATTTCGAGTTCCATTCGACAATTTAAGCCTTACAGGGAGCCCTGGTGATTGTTTCGTTTTTTCATTAAGCTTGGAGTTTCTCTCACTCTTCATGGACTTTACTACGTTGAGAGGAATTTTTGCTTTTCTCTTGATGTCTGAAACTAAACAAAACAGATAATTTTGCTCCACCTTCCCCTAAAGAAAAATGCTATCCCCATACGTTACATAAATCTCTCTTTTCCTTGAGCTCAGCCTATCGACGGATTTCGGCAGATCAAACGCATGGGTGTCAATTTTCCCCACTCCTTGTTTTTTTTTTTTTTTTTTTTACCTCATTAAATCACTTCCTTCGACTAGGGAAAAAGCAATAAATATGTCAGATTATCCCAAGGAATGTCTTGTAAAATGAATCTTTTCATTTTTAAAGCACGTATAGGAATGCATGAAATCCACCGCTAGCTCAATCAATTCAGCTGCAGTTTCGTGCTTATTAGCACTCATCAGCCCGGCATAGAAGTGAATGAACTGGAGATTGAAAACCTCTCAAGAAAGCCTAGAGTGCCAAACAAACTGGTAGCTAGTATAAGAATTAGCACAGCCCAGACGAGTGACCGAAGCAATGGTTCGGTTCAATGGTATATTCAGTATATTCAGTAAGTTACCGCCCTATAGTTGCAATATTTGTCCAGATTTTCCCACCTATTTTTGCGCCCTTTTGCAGAAGAGAAAGAAGAAAAAAATATCGCGAAAAAAAAAAAAAAAAAAAAAAGAAAGTCAAAAATAAATAAAATATTATTAAATAATTATCAAAAAATTAAAAATGGGGAAATAGGGTATTGAGATGGGGAAAAATGTCTGTATGTCTGCCCCTTCCCCCCTCTAATAAATTTTAAATGAATAGTCCGATTTGAACAATTTTTTTTTGTTCGAAATATCTCGGCGAGGACATATCATTCCTATATTTCACTTTTTGATTTGAATAATTTTTCGTTCAATTTCGAACAGTTCAAAAAAACTAGATTAGCGCCTACGGGGAAATTCAAGGCAATCCCGCTAACTTAGAGGCGAATTTGCTTCAAACACTTTGTAGGAAAAAGCTTTTGATGAAGAACATATATAGAAAATATCTTTTTGATTTGAACAATTTTCTGTTAAATTTTGAACAGTTCAAATCCCTTAACATTAGTGCCTACGGGAAAATTGGAAGTCAATATAGATTCCGAGCTCAAAGTCGGATTTACTTCAAACAGCTTTTGTTGGAAATAACTCTTTACGAACAACTTCCGACTCAGAGAGTTTTGGGGCACTTGACTCCGACTCCCATGCCCGAAAATTAGTCGGACTCCGACTCCGGTGCCCGAAAATTAGTTGAACTCCAACTCCCCGACTTCGACTCTGACTTCGTAGCTTTGGCAAAAATTTATACAGATTCAAAATTTTGAGTGTAAGACATGTCAGATTTCAAAATATAAGAACCATAACCGTTATAACATGTTATATTTGGATTTCAGATACAAGTACAGGTAAGAGCTCTAAAAAATAAATATTTCTTTGCATCATTTCAGTAAAGAACATTTTATAAAAAAAATAACTATTCAGTAAAATAAAATTTGGAAAAGGAAGAGAGAGACAGAGATCCTTAATTTTCTCTCTTCTCTCCCAAACAGAAAATCTTTGGGTAAGAAACAGAGAACTCTGATTTCGTATTGAAAGTGTATTCATATTTTCTTGTGACTGAATCTTCATGTCTTTGTCCCTCTCCGCAGATTTTACTTGCTGATTCTGTTACTATTGTAACATATCGCTTTGTTGCTTGAGTATGACATGGAAAGTTAGGAATGGAAATATTAAGCCTGCATTCCTGCTCCAATATTGCATTTAAAATTTCAGAATCTGCAATGTTTTTCGGAATAGGTGGCTCATATTTTTCAATTTCTTGCCAGCTAACAAGATTTGTGTGGGCATTTTCTTCGAAGTTGAGAACCGGAATAACAAATTTCCTCACCGATTGTAAGGATTTTGTTAGTTCTCTTGCTTCCATTATTTTTCTTGGGGCCAGTTGCCTTACGTGATACCCGTCATTGAAGTTGATAGAATGAGCAAAAAAAAAAAAAAAAATTTAAAAACATAGAGCGAGGAAAATCTTTTATTTTCAAAGCGATTAATTTTTTAAATGTCCGAATTTTCAAATAAGGCTCCTTATAATTCTTATGTCGTCACAAGTGATGAAGTTTGGTGCACGCTCCACTGGCGCGCTGAATGTTTACGCTTGCTGTCTACCGCGTTTTCAGGTTATGATAATTTGGAGGTGAATTAAATATTGCGCTCCACTCTTGCTATCAACCATTTCGTTGCCAGTACGTGTGAGTAAAGAAGCAAATTTAATATTGCGCTCTGCGCTAACGGCATCAGTGAATGGCATTTCATCACTTGTGATGTCATGTGCAGAAGCACAAAAAAGGAAATTGAATCTGCGCATTGATTAAATTTTTTAAAAAGACATTAAACTTTGTCAAATTATTTGAAAAATGGTCAAATCCTATTGTTTTAAGCGTGCTCTTTCAGAAAACAATGCTTTTAAAATTTCGGAAACGATTCCATTGTTTGTTTCATGTTCTAAGTTAGTGTCTAACTTCAAAGGGACCTAGAGCGTGAATCTTGATAGTGATACTTTTTTTCGATTGGTTGAATACTTACATGTCACTGAAATTGAAGCCCAAATCTGCCAGCAGTACTATTTGATAATTTATAAGAGACAGACAGCCTACATATGGCCCTCAATTCTGCGGTACTTAGCACACAAATTTCAATCAAAACGAAAACTATAAAGGAGCGAATTCGGAAAAAGTCAAACGATTATTTCTTTCCAATATACCGTCTTGGCCATGTGGTTTTTCTCATTTGTTCATTTGAGAACTGTCGCGCTGTGTGGTATTTAGACCCCACACTTGGTGCCATAAACAACTGAAGTTGGAATCTGTTTCTGAGGAATTCCCATGTGGCTTGAGCTCACTTGTAGCTAACACTCACATAATACGTCAGGCAACGGGAAAATGACCATGTGCTGTTTACTAAAACTTGAGATTCTCAGTCTTAGACAATAATTAGAGATTACTTGCCAAATAATTTTTGAGATAATGAGCCAAATGTTCGGTATTCTGACATTCTCGCACTTGTAAAAACATCAACGCCTGGCACATGGGCGCCCATATGCAAAATTTTACTGGGGGGGGGGGGGGGGCAGAAATTTTAACCATGGTTTAGCAGGATATTTTCCCCATGGAGGCAGATTAGAATCGTTAAAATTTGACATTTTAATTATTTATTCATTAATGGCTGGAGAAGAAATATTTTTATATTTTCGCAAAGAAAAAAGTACTAAAAGCAAGAAAGTTCTAATTTCCAAGGGGGGGGGCTCGAGCCCCCCTTGCCCCCCTATATGGGCACCCTGACACGAAACGGCGAAAAGGAACGTTACTCGGACAATTTCAAAAGCATAAACATAATGATTTTCAACAGTTAGAAATCCACGGGATTGATCTTTGAAGTGCACCCCAGAGCTGGCTCGGAAACTGTAGCTTGCGAACCGCATATGGATCATTTCAACTGTGCTTGACACTCTTGAGTGTTTCAATAAAATAATTTTAAACGAGCTGATGTGTGCATCACATGACTTCCTTTTACTCCAATTTAATGTCACTTTCTCATCATTGGCAGTTTTAAAATGATTCAATAGTTTAATCTCTAAATATCACCAACAGTGGCTAAATTGAAACCAGATAAAAAAAAATCGCCAAATTTGTCGCTAAGTTGGAGACAAAACTTGGCGACCAAAAGACTGGCGATGTATCGTGAAGTGTCCGCCAAATTATAACACCACTTGAGATTACATCGAAATTAACAATGATTTCCCTCCAAAAAGGGGTAGAAGACCCCCTTTGGAGCATCCGAATGCAACCAAAAAGAAAGGTGCACAACTAGACCTCACTAGGAGTCTACGTACCAAATTTCAACTTTCTAGGACATTCCGTTCTTGAGTTATGCGACATACATACGTACATACAGACGTCACGAGAAAATTCGTTGTAATTAACTCGGGAGTCGTCAAAATGGATATTTCCGGTACCTGTACGTTCCTAGGCATATATCCACGTGTGATCGGGTCGAAGAAAAACTCAACATTCATTCGGGGGTGAGAAAAATGGAAATTAAGGCCGATTTTTTAGGGGTATTTTTTTCGCGAATACAATACTTCCTTTTTTGTAAAAGGAAGTAAAAATATGCAAGAGTGCCATTAGTCAATGTTTTGAGTATAATCTTTAAAGTTAACTGATTATTTATATTTCAAAGTACATAGGGGAAAAGGGGGCACATGTGAACATGTTATGTTTTACTAGTATAACGTCAAGCAAAAAATCTTTAAAAAAATCTCAAGTAATGGCAGTACTATCTCTACTTCTTCACCAAATTTTCAGAGCAAGGAGCCAGTTTATGTTCCTGTGGCGACAGCTTCTTTGTTTTAGCGGATACTGATGTACTTTCATCACTGTCTTCTTCGTGTAAAAACATGTTTTAAACTACTTAAAAAACTAAATTTAATTATTGCAAACCATTATATGAACATTCATGTATATTCATGCCAATGATTAAATTTTGTAGTTAAATTATGAATTATTTATTTTTGAAAATTAGTTCTAAGGTAGATGACGGGGCACTTGTGAACACAACATGTAGGGGCACATGTGAACAGTACCCATATCCTCTCCGCAAAATAAATATTAGTGTAGGCTTATTTTTAGTGTTAAAAGAGATGTAAAGATTTTTAACTATTATTTCACTGCAATCAATTTGTAAATGTATCGTTAATTATGTTTACATAATTATTAGTTATTTATTTTATTATTTTTTAATTTTAAATTTTTTTAATTATTAAATTGTTGGCTAAAAATTTACTGTTATATAATGTTTGCAAGGAAAATAAAAACAAAATGTTTTTCTTTAACTAAAAACTGAAGTTTAGAATAATTTTTAAATTCATCATCATTTTCTGTATGAAGCTTGAACGCACTATATAGGAGAGAGGAGGGAGGATTGGGACACTTTTCTCATAAATGATTCTTATTCATAATCCTCTACTTATTCATTAATGCATAAGTTCACACAATAAACTTGCATATTATAACTACATTTTAAAAATATACACAATGTTTAAACATTTTATTATTTTCACATTTGACTAATTATAAATTTCAAGAATTTTGTCCCATTCCTCCCTCCTGGGTGGGAGGAGTGGGACATGAGAATGGGAGGAGTGGGACACATTTGAAAATTACAGAAAAATTAGCGAATGTCATAATTAGAAAGGTCCACATTAAAAGAAAAACAAGACTGTGCTCATCTGGTCCCACCAACCATTTGTGGTGGCGGTAATTTCATGATAATATCTGTTTTATCTATAATGCTACAATCATCCTGTTGAGGAAAATTAAAATTTCATGTCCTTTCTCGTAAATTTTGCATTGTAGCTTTCAGTATCATAAATGCTCTCCATCCTTGCAACATAGTTAGGGGGGGGGGTTAGCAATTTGCTTATTTTTGCTGACAACGGAAGGGGGGGATGTTTGAGTAATGCTTACGTAAGACAGTTTCAAAAATCTTAAATTGTAAAAAAAAAAAAAAACTAGAAGAAAATTTCAAATGGCTAAGTTCTTTTAAAATTGTGATCTAAGAATTTTTCTTAAATAAGGAAATTAAACAAGCATTTTTTTTAAAAATTAAGTCTCAATTTTTTTTAATTGAATTTTTACTGTTAAGAAAAGTGAAGGGGGGTGCTATTAGCTTATGTTATTATTAAAGGGGGGGTTTCGATTTGCATATTTCAGCCGACAAGGGGGAGGAGAGGTCAAAAATTGATAAAAACATGCTTACGTAATATTTGAACAGCCCCTTTACAGAAGGGACATATTTATGGGGCATGTCCCATTCCTCCCTCTTCGGAGTGTCGAATTCCTCCCTCTACACATTGCTTCTAAAAAATAAATAATTTGTCACATAAACCATGCTGGTTTTAGGCTTAATTAAATTGCAGATAAGAATACATTATATACTTAAGATTACAATGATAATATATTATGTTAGTTTTACAAATTACATAAATAAGGAAAAAAAACTAAAAATAGATTAGAAACTTACTTTGGAGGTGAGAAATTTAACTTTTTCCAACTATTAACTGAAACTTCCTGCTGGATAAAATGCAAGTATGAAACAAAAAGAAGCTATAAACAGGCCTTCTAGTGGTCAAACTAACAATAAAATAAAGTGATTTATTTTGCCATAATTTTAGCTGTCCCACTCCTCCCACTGTCCCATTCCTCCCTTCTCTCCCCTAAGAATAAACTTCAAAAAATAAAATATTCTTTGTAGTATTTAGTCTTGTAAGGTTTTTCCTTGCTGATCCAGTGATTAGAACATGCTATGAAACTTTAAAGTTTGACATGAGCAGAGTTATATAGTTCGTAAAAAATATTTTCTTAATGACAGTAACTGTACAATTCAAACAGACACAGTATAGGTTACAAACCCTTGAATGCAATTGGTATATACGTATATGCTTCATTATAACATGATTTTCGTTGAAATGTAATGCTCCTCCTGCTTTTTTCAATCATGTTCACACGTGTTCCAAGCTTGTTCACATGTGCCGCCATATAGGGGCACATGTGGAAGATTGAAGACAGTTTTTAAAAAATTTCATGGCTCAAAGAAATTTTTTTCAAAAAAAAAAATCTGAAAAAAATCCATGGCTAAAAGAAAAGAATATTCAATCATTGGGACCTTTTTTCTCTGAGAAATTGATAATATTTTCTGAGAAATTAAGAAATGAAAAAAAAAAAAAAAAAAATGTTCACATGTGCCCCCTTTTCCCCTATATAATTTTCTGTGCAAAAACAACTTTGTTCTTAAATGCTTTTGTTCATATATTGTACGCTAAGATTTCCACATACATACTTTTAGCTGTCTCTTCATGCTTGATGGGAATTAATTTGTTCATGTTCTAAATAGTTTGTGGTCTAAATAGTGGATGGTAATTTATACTCTAGCCTTAGAACTACAGACACAGGGGTGCCCATCCCCCGCACCCCAAGTTCAATGGCGCAAATTCCCCCCAAAATTTTCCTCAACTCTCTCCCGCCTTTTTGTTTTTAGCTCTTTTTTAATTTTAATTATTTTTTTTTAAATAAATTTTATTTTTTTTTTTCTTTTTAATATTTTTTATTTATTTATTCTTTTAAATGTTTTTTTTATTTATTTATGTATTTAACAATTTTTAATTAGTTTATTAGGAAATTTCCATGCTATGCCAATGGCACACACACACACGTACAAGCTAAATAAATGAAATAAAGAATAAACAAAATAAAATAAAGTAAATACTAATTTAAATTAACAATAAATCAATCAATAAATAAATGAAAAGCAATTTTAAAAATCCCCCCCACCCAAAAAAAAAAAAATTGTTGGCGCAACTTGCGCCATAATCCCTCCTTGTGGGCACCCCCGTACAGACTTATTCCAAAAGGAAGGAAAAGTAGTGGATGGTAATTTATACTCTAGCCTTAGAACTACGAGACAGGAATAGGAACAGGAATATTGATACTGAATTTAACCTTTGTTACTGAGGGTTTTGTTCAATCGAAGCTTTTTGTTTTTGTTTTAATGTTCGATGGTTTGTTCCTTTTTTTTAATATTATTTTAAGTGAATAATAGAGAGTGTTTAATCACTTTGCTGTGGCCTTAGATATCTCATTCTAATGAAAATGAGATTGGTAAATAGCGAATCACGTGATCAATTGCTTTCTGTGGCGGGTATGAATTGTTTTAACCGTATGAAGCAACTTCATATCAGCAACATAACAATCGACCACCCGTAGTCGATTTAAAAAGTTACAAAAATTAATGCCTTCGTGATGAAAAAAATCTTGCAGTGTACAAGGAAGGCTAAAAATTATTTGTATTGGCAACCCTATTTGATACAGTGACACGTGATTAAAATTTTCAACGTCAACTGCCATAAAAATAGCTCTAAGGTTTTATTCGGGACCAAATGGGTTTTCAAGCGTTGACTCGGAGATTCACAATGAAGTCTTCACTGCAATAACATTGCTTGAGTGGAAAAACATAATTTACAGGATTTTTTTTCCCTCTAAGTCTCTTAAACTGATCCTCCCCCCCCCCCTTTTTCTGAATCATGATTTTTGATCTCAAACTTATGTCTCTTCACATCTTTATAAATGTGCCTTTTTACATACGTTTCAAAGCAAAGTAAAATGTATAGGTCACGAAATTTAATTTCTCTCATGCAAGAAAGGTCAACTTTGCAAAAGTTAAGCACCTATTTGTTCATAGAGGACAGAGATTCTCAACCGCTGCTCCGGCGGACCGGCACCGATCTGCAGAAAAATCTACCCGGTTTTCGGAGATGTTTACTTGTCCACCGAAAAAAGAAAAATATATCATTCAATAAATAAAGTAAAATACAATGTTGTACGATTTTGTGGAGATGAGGAGTCTCCTCAGAAGCACGCATTCGTTGACACACTTCTATACTCCCCCTCCGCCCCAAAAAAACCTCAATCATTTGTTTGTTTTCACTGTATTCACTACCATTGTACAGTAAATTCCTTAATAACCGCAGAAGAGGGTGGCACGGTAACCGCGGATAAGCAAAATCCGCAAATCCGAATAATAGGTACAAAACGATACTTATCATTGCATACAATAGCTAAAACATATTAACAACACTCTCGCGTACATTTAAATTATAACAAAAAACATTGCTAAATTGCATTTACTATCATTGAATATAAAAAAATATGTGCAAAATCTAAAAGCGAACAGTAAATACAATCACAAGAAAGAAAGAAAAGATTGTAAAAAGACCCGCGGGTAATCCGACCGCCGATAATCGAGAGTTTACTGCACGCAGTTTCGATTACATCAAAATGCTCGCCATTACTTTCAGTCTTGATTTCGTTTGCTTATTTCATTGATTTTCTTTCGTGAGTAGGAGCGGAATCTCTCTTTTCTGTGAGTAGGGCTTGGAGAAAGAATTTAATTAGGATGTATATCAAAATACGATTCAGACAGACACGTCGCGGAGATCCGCCACCTTGAGAATACTGTGGCACACAGTCGACGGCGCCTTATCTAAAACAACTCTAATAATTATGATTCAAGTGCGGGATTAGCTAACCTCTCTCCTTAATCTCCCCTTTATCATAACGTGCAAACGCAGTAGACTGATGAGCCAAAGTACATCATTTGTGACGTCATAAAGACCACGCCTTTTTTTTTTCAAAATTGGACATTAAAAAATAATAATAATTAAAAAATAAACGTTAGGAAAATGAAAGGTTTTTTTTTTTTGCTCCATGCTTTTTTTTTCTTCTTTTCTTTTCTTTTTTTTTTTGCTTAGTCTATCAATTTCAGTGACTAAAAGTAGTGTTTTTGACTGAAGGAAACAACCCGATTAGGAAGGAGTTTCTTGTGTTGCCTACGAATTTTCCAATTTGTTGTTGCAGTCAGTGACGGCTCTAGATCTTGCGGGCCCTGGACAATTTAATTTTGCGGAACCCTTCCTTTATAAAAGAAAAATGGCAGCCAAATTATACTTGGTCCTTCCTATTAGATAAATAAAATGCATGCACAAAGAAGTTCTATTCAACATGACAGTTATTAGAATTAACATACTTTCTCGGAAAACACAGAAATACTACAGACTAATATTACAAAGTGTAAGCAAAAAAAAAAAAAAAAAAATGAAAAGGATTAGAAGACATCACATCGGCTTGAGCACTCTCTTCGGCTATCCATCGCGCGAGCTTGCAAAATCCAGATTGTGTGTGTGGAGGGCGGTAGGGGGGGGGGGAGATAATGAGAGGTCTCTCATAATATATTTTCTCTCTTTCGGCACAGCATCAGCTTACTCCAGATACTGGTTCTTCGAACGAAACAGTTGGTTTTACTTCAAACAATACAAAATAAAAACTGCTTTTTGAGAAAAAAGGTGGGGAAGTTTTTTTTATTTTTATTATTTTTTTTTTACCTTCTCACGACTTAGTTTTCGGAATCTTGCTACGGAAACCTCTAATTTAAACCTCATCAAATTGATTCAAAAAAATATCCTGCCTAACCTACCTCAGTCGAGAATTCTACGCATTTGAGCTCCAAGCATTTATTTTCGAAAATAAAAAAACAAATAACGCCAACTTTCGGGTCTTTCCCGACCCGAGATGGTGTGAATTCTAACTAGTTTAATGGGGTGTATTATTATGGATGGATAGCAATCAGGAAGATTATTCTTGCGTGAAGTAAGCTGGTATATTCTATTTCTATTGCTAACTCTCGTGTCGTGAGTTAAGAATGATATGAAATCAAGTGTACATTACGGGCTCATTAGCGTCTAGTGAGAGTGTTTCGTGGAACTCAAGGCCTCTGGGATATAATAATAGCGATGGAACCAGAAAGAATAAAATCTCTTTTTAACCAAAAATGTGAATTAAGATTGTATTCTGGTATTCTGGAAATCATTTTTACCGTCTGGTTGTGGGAGAGGTTCTACAGTTAATTTTCGGACAATGTTGGAGAAAAATAAACATTTGCTCCAGCGCTGTAGTTAAGAAAATAATGTTTGAAGCTGACTCACCTGGGGTTGGAGAGGGGGAGTTACCAAAAAAAGTGTTGGTTGGAAACTAATTTAAATTACATTTGGATTATTTCATAAATAAAAATGCAAAAAAGAGGGGGACGGTCCCCCTTTCTCTAATTGCAGCATTGGTTGATGATGGGCTCTGTAAAACAAAAAAGTGCCCTGATTCTGCTTCTAATCAAACTATCTGAACCAGCGTGGTCCAACTTTTATTACCCGAAGGCGTATCAAACTTACGTGAGAGATGCTCATTCCCCCATCAACGGTCCCCCCTCCCCCACGAACAGAAACACCCAAAATGAGATCAGAAACCCTATAATCCCCTCCCCCTAAAAATGTAAATGGCACAGTACATTCTTCTTCTTCTTCTTATTTTTTTTTTTTGAAAAACATACATGATTTTTAATGGATTTTAATCAATACATTTAAAATGTTTCAAAGTGAGATCATATTGGGATCAGCAGTTACAGCAAATAATGTAGAACAATTTTTGCTAAAATTTGCTTTAAAATGTAATAATACAAATTTTTTGAGAGTTACAGAGTTGAGTAGCTGGTTTTTAAGAGAATTGCATAGTACTTTAATTTGATATGTAACTTAAATACTTTTCGGAGAAAAAAATGTTTTTTTTTCCTGAAACTTAACATTTTTTGAGATAGTGGCTTCGGAAAAAAGTATATGATGAAAATGTATTTTAATGAATACATCCAAAATAATAATTACAGCAACGAGCTGTTTTTTGTAAGCTTTTGCTACAATTGTTTAAGAATAGCTGCAACTGCTTATCTCTTCATGGTTACGCTGAAAATTTTTGGAATGAACACATTAAAAATAGTGTTCTTTTTTTATTTCTCTAAAGCCTCTAATTGAGTTTTTTTTTTTAAATTTTTAAATTTAAAAATTTTCAGGAAAAATATTTTTTTTGTGAAAATTAAAGTTACGCACAAAATTAAAGTGCATATAATTCTTTTCAGAATGAGACATTATACCAAAATGCAGCTTCCTTAGAACTTGAGCTGTAACATTTTAAAACACACGCATTTTTTCGCAGATTTTATATGCAATTTTGATGTTAAATAGAGTACTACCTCACACCTCGTTTATCCGGATTAAGTGGGCCCAAAGGCAATCCAGATAAACGAAAATCTCGATAATCCGGCTAATATGGGTAGAAGGAGAAACACAATCGGCAAAGTCCATAACAAGGACCAACCAAACTGCAGTCTCTGAATGTGACAACCGGGATGTCGGTATAGCTACTGCTTATCATTTTAGTTTAGCTTTAGTAGGGTCGGACTAACACTCCAAATACACCATGTTGTTTATTAGATGACTATAATTTATTGCACAACCTATGAAAGAGTTGTACATTTAATCGAAGTAAAGAGCAAATATTTGGCGCATTTACAATTCTGCTCTTGCGATCATAATTTAGAATTATTATTTAAGTAAATATAATTTTTTGTCTTTCTACAAATTTGGTTCGGATAAACCGGAGCTCCGGATAAACGGAGGCCGGATAAACGAGTTTATACTGTAGTAAGCTTTCTAAAAGTTTCATAAAAATCTGATATGGTCCATAGTTCTGATTCTTTTTGTGTATGTGTGTGTGTGTGTGTGTGTTAGGCTGCAATGAAACGCATCTCAATAATTTATTTACTATACACACTACATTACTCTTTATGTCATTAGTGTTCACAAGTTAACTTGTTTTGCATAAATTATGAAAGAATTTCGTATTTTGGTAAAATTGTAGCAAATAGTAGATGATTTTATTTTAAAAATACGAGCATTAAAGGAGGTAAAAATGCTCTGAGAGATGAGAAGAAGGCTGATAAAAACTAATTCAAACACACAAATTTTCAAAAAAAAAAAAAAAAAGAAGCGAGATTCTGCATAAATATTGCACTATATAAATTCAGGAAAAATAGTTAATAATTTTGTATTGTATGTGAGTGTGCGTATGTTTTTTTTCTCTTAAATTTTAAATTGAACTCTCTCTCTCTCTCTCTCTCTCTCTCTCTCTCACTCCATTTATTTATCTATATAATTCTTTATTTTCAAACTGTTTAACTTGAACTTTTTCTTTTGAATCATAAATATGACATTGATTTAATACAAAGACGAAATCTTTCTCTCATAAAATAAGATTTGAACTAATTTGTATTGATTTTTGAAATTTTTTTTATTATATTTTGGTTTACCACAGGACGTTTTACGAGACCTAACCCCCAATTACATCCCCTCTCTATAATAACGAAAGAAAACTAATGTTTTATTCATAATATTTGTAGTCCATAAAATTGTAAAATGAACGAAACGAAACGCTCTAAAGCACTTGTAATTAAACAAATATGATTATTTTCCCAAGTTCATTAACATATGAATGATTGCTTTTTAAAATTTTTCAATCAATGATTAAAATGATTTTTTTTAATTCATTTAAAATTCTGAAAAGTTTGATCGTAGTATTTAATTTTCAACAAGACCAATTACTTTGAACTAGGATAGCATATTTTTGAGCAGTTTTTGAAATATATCCAGAAAAGTTATTATTTAAGTCAACATACATAGTTTTAAAAAAAGTAAGAACACAACGAAATATCAATCTGTAGTTCTTCAATTCAGTGCACTACTTTTTGCAGCGAATCGCTCATGAAACACAATGAATGTTTCGCGAATATTAATCGCTATAATTTGCTAATTGTTTCTGCACCTCATTTGCATATTTCCTTTCGCCTATTGTGTTTCTAACTGTATTTTTTTAATTGTTCATTTTCCGCAGCGCTGTTTAAACATCTTTAGAACTGCATAAAGAATTAAAATGGAATAAAAAAAATATTTCAAAGAGAAAGAAATGAGAAAACTTTCGCAGTGGTGATAATAAGAACTTATTAAATAAAAAAAAGGGCAAAAAAATATTTTTCATTTTAGCAATTATACGATTCTTCTTTTCTTAAAGCCGACGGAACAGTAGAATATCTTCACACTTCGCCCCCCCCCCTCCCCCCCTTTCGCCGAGAACTATGGATTTACTTTCCAACACAATGCGCTAAACAGAATATATACATGACATTTTTTTTTTATTCCAGGGGAGAAAAAACAGAAATTTAAACAGAACACTAATCTGAATAATTAGGTTTTTGTCAGCCAGCATATTGTACAGCTGTAATCACACCATCCAATAAACAAAGAGAACGGCTGATTTGCATTGCTTATAAGCGTCGCCAGAAGCCCTCATTTATTCTTATACTTCATGCATTTTTTTCAAACCTCGATTCTTTTAAATTAAATTTTTTTACTCTTTTTCTTCTCCTTTATTTGTAGGAAAGTCGCGCAGAAAATACATTTATACGCCTTATTAGAGCATTTCCATTTCCCCCACTCTTCCCTTTTCTTATAATTCTGCTAGACCAAATTATCGTCTGCATATTGCCAGGTAATTGTTAAACATGTGACATTCTAGGATCTGGCAATATGTTTAACAGATTCTCGCTTTTCTCGTTCTGATCTAGCGCGTTTTTTGCTGCTTCCCATTGGATTAGAACACTAATTTAGGTATGAAAAGGAGGTAGCTGTCTTGGTTACTTCTTTTTTTTTATTCCTTGAAAAAATTGAAAACAATGCAGGAGAGAACTGAAATAACATTTATTTAATAGCTTTTCTCGTTTTGATGCAGAAGGTTTGAAAATTCTCTCGGCGTTTGGATGCTTTGAAAATTTGTCACTAGAGAATGATTAAGAGATATGTCTTCAAAAGTAAGTAAGATCTCTTTTATTGATGAAATTAAGTTAATTGGCTTGTTCGTTAAAGTTGCACAAGATACATTGTAAGCATACGCAATAAAAAACACGGTATTAATATGTTAGGATGAATTTTTAAACTCTAGCAAAAGATAAGATACACCTTTTTTTAAATATTTTTTTTAATGAAGAATTGATTCATCTCACTTTAATTCAGACAGTAAGCATCGCATTTATCGGATGCTCTTAAATATCAACGCGAGATGTGTCAATTAAAAAAATTTACATTGATTAATTTCTCATGAAGTGTCACTATTTAGTGATTGAAGGGAAAATTTATTCGATTAATGAATAAAATCTGCGTGGAACGTGGAACGCTATCAAAATTTTATGCTTTGTTGTATTTTCGATTTCAAAAGTGAGCTAAACTTTCAATAAATTCGAAAGCAAGGTAAAATACTTTTAAAAATTGCCTACGTTGATTTTTTTTTCCCATTATGCTTACAAAATCTTTTTTCTTTTCTTCTTTTTTTTTTTTTAACAGAAATTCTTTTCAGTGAAATTGAGTGCTTGTTGATCTAAGAATACATCCGGAACAATGAAAATGAAGATAGAGTGCTATCTTCCCTTCTCATTAAGAAATAAATTATTATAATAATTTAATGATGAATATAAAAATTTAATGTGGGGCGCTATCTGTACAATAAAGCTAACGTATAATCGATGACAAAAATGCAAAAAAAAAAAAAAAGAAGAAGAAGAAGAAGAAAAATTTGCAGTTACTGGCCTAAACCTGCACACGGCACTATTCTATGTGTTTGCTGAATCATTTAGGGACTACGCCACCAGTCGAATTCAAAATTTAGGACTCGACTTTTGTTGTCTCCTGTTCGGGTTGTACTGGGATCATAGCAGAAGGTAAATACGTATTTATGTGCAGGGGCGGACTGAGTCCTCCAAGGGGGCACTAACATTGGCTCCCAAAGGGCGCACAGGTTCAAGGTTCAAGAGCGCAAATAAGTGAATAAATTAATGATGGAGACGCACTAGTTCGAGTGCGAAAAAAGTAGAAGGCGCACAAATTCGAGGATTCAAAAGAAATTTAAAAAAACAAACAAAAGAGGCGCACTGGTTCGACGGCGAAAAAAAAAAATAATAATAAATAAATAAATACAAATAATAAATAAATAAATATATTTAAAAAATTCGCTAAACAATGATAATAGTAATAAATTAAACAAAAATTAAGATAAATAAGTAAAAACAATTAAGAAACCGAAAGCGCACAGGAGGACGGGCCAGTCCGCACCTGATCTCATTCTCTACTTATGTAGCAAGTTTCGTTCTGGAGTGTATCTGTATCATTCAATTTCTTTCATTAATTTACAAGTCACGCAGGAAAATTCAAAATGATTCCCAAAAAAAAAAAGTAAATTTTTCACTTTGTACAAAAAAAAAGTTGTAATTAACTGGCACGCGCGCACACACACACACGCACACACACACACACACACGCACACACGCACACACACACACACACACACACACACACACACACACACACACACAAAAGTTTCTGCTTTTTATTAAAACCCTGCAATTTTTTAAAATGTAGTGCTTTAATCTTTACCTCAGCAGCAGAAGGACGTAAGTCATATTATGGTAATTTTGCTATTTTGCTAGGGAGAGACATATAACTTTTTTCTGGCCCATGCAAATGATTGGACACGCTATTTTAACCCTAGTAAAAAAAAACTTTAAAGGATTTTTTTTTTAAAGAATTACGTTCACATCGCTTGATTCGGAATAGACTTCTATATACAATTCACTAATAAACGAAAAATCGCAATTTTTGAACTTACGTCAGTCTGGCTCTGGGGGAACGGAAAGGACGTTAATGTTATCACTTATGTAATTAATTTCTCGTTGAATTATATGTTGTAAAAATCACATTAAAAATTTGTGAAAGCCCAAAAACTGTGTCGCTTCAAATTTCAAAAGGTAAAACAATTGCTTGAACTCGTACGAGGTACCTAAAATAATATATATTTCTGTCTTGTAAAAAAAAAAAAATCTTGAAATTTTCTCAAGATTGTTAAATTTGCAAGAATTATAGCTATGCTTTATTTATATTAAGCTTTGCAAAAAAAAAAGTTAATGATTTTGAATAATTATTGTAATTTGTAAATAATTACTTAGTTATTTACGAATAATATATTTAACATAATTTTTAGAAATTCAATATTTTATTCATTTCAAGAAGGCATGAAATAATTAATGAATTCAAAATGAAACTATCTTGCATTACAAAAAGAAAGATCGAAAAAAAAAGTAATTTACATTCGTTGTAAAGAACTGAACTGCATTACTTTGTTTTGAAAACTTCGTTGAATAATTTTAGAGGTCCAATGGTATTTGAAAGTTAAAAGAACAATACTGGAAATTATGAACAATTCAGACATGCAATAATGTCTAGCTAAGCAAAAGAAAAAAAAGACCGAGGTATGTATATATTAATAAATTATAATTTGGAAATACTACTTCAGTTCAGACAAGTTATATATCTCAAAACATTTTTTTCTCCTGTCCTAAACTTTAAACATTAAAACCTTTTTCATTTTAATAACCACTTTTAGACACAATAAAATCATTTGTGCCTTGAATGCATTTGGCTAAAATCAGCCATTCTGTAACTTGTTAAGTCTATCCGAAATTGCATTTTGGGTTTGATTAAGAACTTTTTTTGTTTCGGTATACAAAATATAAAAAATATATTCAGAATTTCTAAAATTTTCTTTATTTTTCTGCGCTTGATATCTTTTGACGAAAAAAAGAGAAAGAAAGAAGAAAAATACCTTTGCTAAAAAGTAAAAATAGAAACAAGGTTTAAAAAAAAAAAAAAAAAAACGTAAGTACGAAAAAAATACAGTACGTGTTTTGAAATATTTTTTTTCCATACACTTATTTAGTTTATTTTTGAAAGTGTTCTTTATATTTAAAAAAAATTAACGGGGGGGGGGAGGTCAAAAAAAAAGTTTTAAATACATTATACATTTAACCTGATTTTAAGTTTAATATTTTATTCATTTCAAGATGGCATGAAATAATAAATGAATTAAAAATAAAAGTAGCTTGCGTTAAAAAAAGAAAGCGAAAAAAAAAAGCAATTTCCATTTGTTGTAAAGAACTTAACTGCAGTTTACGGTGTTGCGAAAACGGGTATGAAATACTAACTCGCTTTCTAAATGAGCGCTAAGGTTTCTACTCTAGGCATAGGCGGATTTAGGCAGAAAATTTTGGGGGTGCAACAATAATAGGGATCTGGGGGAGGGGGCAAGGAAGTGGCGCAATTTTAGGTCTAAAAAACGCGATGTAAACCATATTTAGTAACATTAGGGGATCGGCAATTTTTATCATCTCAAACTGCAAATAAAGTCTTAAAAGAAAGTCGATGTTGTTAGATAGCATATAGTAAAGATTTGATTAACAATGCGTGAATCCAGTTTTTAGTTTGGAATGGGATTCACGCCCCAGAAAAAAAATTTGCAATGGTAATTTTGAAAAACGCAGTTTTACAGTTCTTGGTGACATTTTAGGGGCAAGAAAGGTACATGGGGCTCCAAGGCTATTTTTAGAAGTTTAAAGTCTTATAAATGTGATTATAGTCCATATTTATAGTTTGGGTTGGGAATGAAACTCATGCACTGTCTCCAATCGAGTTTTTGAAAAACAGATAGAAATACGTCCCCCCCCCCCCACACTGTCTTTTTAGTTTTTCATAATTAAAGTTCCAAAAACGCTATCGTGGACAATTTTTGATGCTATTACCGACAGGGTGTTCTGGAGCTCTCCCCTAGAAAAGTTTCGAAATTGAAGTCCTAAAAATGAAGTTCTTATGCAATACTCCATGGTATTAAAAAAAGGATTTCGAAGGCTACTGTCCCAAAAGATTCTCCCACTTAAATATTACGAAATACTAGTTTTCAAAACCAAAATATTAACAATCTTTGATGATATTAGAAAAGAGGCCCTTGTTCGAATATTTTCCAAAATTGAAGTCTTAAACACATGAGTGTTAGACCATATTTGGTAACGTTAGGGACACTGCAGTTTTTCAAAAACGAAGCTCCAAAAACGCAATTGTAAACTATTTTCGATGTTTTCAGGTGGTTAGAGGATCTTCCTTGGAAATTTTGCGAAAGTGAAGCCCAAGAAACAAAATTTGAGATACTCTGTAATAACTTTGGCTGGAGAGAGGTCTTCGGAGAAGAAAAATTTTGAAGACTAATAGAAAAAAATAAAAAAGGGGGGTGGGGCGCGCGGAGAGATATGAAAGAAAGAGGATTGTTTGAAGAGGGGGGTAGGAGGCATACAATTCGCCAACAATAATCTGAAGCTGTTAAAAAATTTAAATGCCAATATTCCCTTTTGAAAGAGAAATTAGGATTTTTTCCAACATTCTTTTTTTTCTTAAAAGAACTGATTGTTCCCAAAATGAGATCTTTTCCTCTCTTCAGTAATTAAAAATACATTTTTTAAAAACATCAACTCAGCATTTTGTGGGGAGGGTCACCAGTCTTGTGCCCCCTCCCCCCTTGGATGCACCACTGCAGCAAAATGTCCGGGAGTCCTCCTTCAAAAATGTTCGAAAATTTACCATAAAAATGTTGGATTTTAGTTGATTTCAGAGTAGATTTTATTGATTAAGTTTGTTGCAATAGTGATCTTTTCGGACTTGATTAGCCATAGTTGTTTCAAAATAGAAGAATCGGTATTGATGTACCAATAAATAAATGCCCAATTACAGAACATGCAATTATTCTACACATTAAGCAGCACTGAACAATAAATTGTTTGAGAAATTTATTTATTTGCATGAAATTATGAATTACGTTTTTTTTTCCAAATGGATAAAATTATTCTAATTCTTAATATGAGCACAGTTATGTGTTTCTCGCCCTAGTGACCTGTGGTGATACACTGAATTCAAGTAAATTTACTAGTATAACCAGAGCTGCCAACTGCTACGAAAAAATCGCAGTTTCTACGAATTACAGATTAAAACTACGGCGCTACGAAAGCGGGTCCAAAAGTAACGATTTTCTGCTTTTTTAATTTATAACCCAAGAACCTCCCCTCCCCCCTCCCCCCCCAAAAAAAATCACAAACTGCATGAAAACTAAATCGGTAAGTTCAGAAAATCAAACTTCTAGACGTGTGCTGCCGGTTTAGTTTTCATGCAGTTTATGGGTTCTTCTACAAAAAAGCGGAAAAACTGCCAAAAATATCGTGAAGAATATAAAAGCACTTGGCCATCCTTTATTGCATCTTTAAAGATGGTTTATGTAAGATGTACCATTTGCAATAGCGATTTTTCAATTGAAAATGGTAGTCGTGATGTTACTTCAAAAAGACATGCCGACCGGGTGAAGGTACAGCTAATAATCAAGAATTTATCATCTTAAAATATTCAGTATAAAATCTTTTATTCTGTATTAATATTTTCTGTATTATATTTGAAATTCATTAAGTATCATGTTTTTCTTCATTATACTGTTGACAATTTATCACTGTTTGATTCCCCCCTGAAGCTGTGCCCCCCCCCCCTCCCCGCCGCAAAATGCAGCTACTATTTTGGATTTTCAAAGATTGGCAGCTAGCTCTGAGTATCGCAGCTATGAATTTTTTTTCCCCAACTGCGTTTCTGGGTGAAATATACTAAATTAAGTTTTTTCGAAACCCGACGAAAAATTTTGGGGGTGCGGTGCACCCCCTGGCACCCCCGTAAATCCGCCTATGACTCTAGGAGGGAGGACTCTCGTTCCTGGGGGCCTTTGTAAGCACCCCTGCCCAACAAGCTCAAAAATATAGCATGAAATCATTCAATTCCGAGAGAAGAATGAAAAAAAGAGCGTTATTTGCAAAACCAAAATATTTTTCCGGCGCAATTGTTTTTTTTTTTTTTCTTGACTCATCGTCATCATCCATGGCACGACTGGGATGGGCCAACGCTTTCTGAACCAGCCGTTTGCGTAGGGAAGAAACGAAAAAAAAAAAAAGTAAAAGAAAAGAAACTTCACCTAATTGTACTAGCCATTTTACTGTGTCACAGTGGGGTACTCAGAAGTAAATTTTGGAGGTGCATTGCATATTGTTATTGCAACAAAATAAATCAATTTTTCAGTTTTGAATTACCATTTGGAAAAAGCTAAAACATGCGTCTCATATTTATTTTATTTATATTTTTTCAAGGATTAATAAGTTTTAGTTAAGTTTAAAAAAATAAAAAACTGAATATCATTTAAGAAAAATGAGAAAGGTTTACATT
Organism: Uloborus diversus; assembly: GCF_026930045.1. Classification (NCBI taxonomy): domain Eukaryota; kingdom Metazoa; phylum Arthropoda; class Arachnida; order Araneae; family Uloboridae; genus Uloborus; species Uloborus diversus. Next base: position 28,268,997 of record NC_072734.1, on the reverse strand, counting down.
AGAACTAATAATCCTACTTGCCAGAAACTGTGAAATGCATCTCTGAAAAAAAAAGGGGAGGGGGAAGGGATAAAATCAACCTCATTAACTTTCTGGAAACAGAATGGTTACTGTTAAACACATTGTCCTACATGAAATTTAAAATATTTTGCTAAACCTTTTGGTTATCATAAGGAAAGAAAAATTTTACGACCCATGCATGGAAATAAATACTTCTTTTCAGGTAGTTTTTAAGAAAAAAAAAAGATGCTGTTACAGATCCGGAATTAGAGTATGTATTTTAAGACGCGTTTAGTAGGTCTGAGTAACTGAGATTTTTGAGTAGCAAAATTTTAATGCCAATCTTTAGAATATTAATTCGTTTCTTCCCATATAAATCTACTCAAAGAACTAAAAGAAGAAAAAGTTGAAAAGTTCGATTTCTTAAGGATTTGACCGTAGATGAAATACATGGTGTTCCTAAAATCTTGCACCAATAAAGAAAATTCATTAAAAAAAAAAAAAACTATTACTTATCAAAAAAATATTTCCGTTTCGAAATTTATTTGTCATGAAACTTTTTGAAACATTTGAAAAAAAAAAAAAAAGTATTGATTATCGTTTGAATATAAATATATTGCGCATAAGGAGAGAAGAGACTAGGAGAGATTTACTATTAAAATGAGCTCCAAATATTTCACGCTAGTCAGCTTGGATTTAAAAGCAATTCTGAACAAGTATAGTGGAAAAAAAGTAATACAATAAACGCTTTGAAACTGTTTAAAGCTGATTACTTGAATCAAAAATCGAAGTCTGCAAAAACTTGATATTTGAAAACTAATTTGCTAAATCCATTAACAAAATTGCTATTATTTTTCACTGTTTTTGGTAACAGTTAAAAAACGGAAGTAGGGTTGGTTGGGGGAAGCAGGTCACTGGGGTGAGTTGGTCACCCCCCTAAAAATGAAATATGGATATAGCTTTGATACTTTTTTACACTGATTATATCATATTTCATCACAGTGATTGTTTTTGCATGCACTTGGGTTTCGTGGAATTTATTTTTCTTGGTCAAAAAAGAACTGTCAAAAAAAATAAATAAATAATAATAATAATAATAATAATAATTTAAATTTTGACATCTTGAATTCAAATTATGTTTTTCGCAATCACGAGTGTGTGTATGTAGGCATATGTGTTTGTGTGTGTGGGGGGGGGGTGTTTGTGTGTACGGGTTATGTGTATGTGTGTTTGTGTCTGTGTGCTGGCATAAGTGTGTGGGTAGTTGTGTGTATGAATGTGTGTGTGGGGGCGGGTATGTGTATGTGTGTGTGGGGGGAGTATGTGTATGTGTGTGTAGGCATATGTGTTTGTGTCTGTGTGCAGGCAGGAATGTGTGGGTAGTTGTGTGTATGTATACGTATGTGTATGTAGGCATATGTGTTTGTGTCTGTGTGCAGGCATGAATGTGTGGGTAGTTGTGTGTATATATGCGTGTGTGTATGTGTGTGTAGGTGTATGTGTGTATAGGTGTATGTGTGTATGTGTTTGTGTGTGTGTGTATGTGCGCGTGTGTGTGTGTAGTTGTGTATGTATGCGCGTGTGTGTAGGACATGGATGCAACCTGGAGACGGCTTTCGCTATAGGAGCAGCATCGTGAGGAGCCAGCCGGTCCACGGTGATGGTGCGGAGGGTGGCGGTGGGAAAATAAAATGATAGGACATCAAAAACAGTCAAATGAAAGCAATAAGCAATCGTGATTGCTCAAAAAAAAAAAAAAAAAAACTGAAAAATAATTCTTTGCGAGTTCAAGTAACATTTTTCAAAGAAGTGTTTCCAGCTTAGTTATTATTATTATTTTTTATGAGCATTAAGCTTTCGTGTATAGTTTATCTTAAAGTGCATATTGGAACAAGAATTTTTGTATAAAATTTTCTTAATAAGTGTTGAAGAGGAGGGGTCTCACTTACCCCGTAAATTATCGCTATAAGGGGTAAGTGAGTCCCCTCACTATAGGGTAAGTGTATCTCCACCTATTAAAGAGGATTTTAAAATTAAAAGCATTTCTGATGAAATATTTATCTTAGTGAAATACAAAACAACTATGATGATCTAGTAGGAATTGATAATTCAGATACAAAACTAATAAAGTTGGTGATTTTGTATTTGTAAACTTACATTAAAGAAAACCAATATTGAAAGCTAAAGATACGCATTTTTAAAAATGCTGCTGAATTTGCAAGAAATATAAATAGTGACTTTTTATCGGCCTGTTGCAAATGATTTTGGAATTAGTACTGAGGATAACGTGAGAATAATTCTTCCTTAGCCAACTTTAAATTGACACAGCCATTTAGTGTTTCCAATTTCTTTTTCAACTTATAGTTTTGACTAACTACCAAAATTGATCTTAACTGTATTACGTTCATTCAACGATTCAACTCCTTTATATGTCAGAGTAAAATATGTACCTATAGGCCTACAATAAATTTCACAGATGTAATTGTTTTGTTTTTTGTTTTAAAATTTTCCATCTTGCAGATTTAAAAGACAGTAAATATCTCACAAATGGATGCATTAAAAAAAAAAAAAAACTAAAAATGTACATATTTTATCAAGTAAAATCCCCTTACACCTTTTTTTGATATGCTTGATTTGAATTTAAATAAAAGGGGGGTGACCAACTTACCTTTTATTATGGGGTCAGTTGGACACTAATCTGATTTTTTAAAAAATATAATAGTTAAGAATATTTAAAGCAGTATTTTAAAAAATAATGACGAACTTTAGTTAAATATGTCCAAGATAAAATAAGACAATAAGTTTATTTTTTATTTATTTTTTTTCAGAACTTTTGTATAAGGCTTCAAAAAAGAACTGTTCTCAAAAGGGGTCCCACTTACCCCAACCAACCCTATATTACCTTTATAATTACTATTATTTTCCATTGTTTTTTGACAACAAGTAAAAAGCGAAAGTGAAAGGCAGACATTTGGTCAGAGAAAGTAACTTAAGAAATAGTCTGTAAAAAGGTAAATTAACTATGATATCAACAAGATGTCTCATCCTCATCATTACTCATCATCTTCATTCCCAGAAGCCCTGTCCTTCCTCAGAACCCCTTCCTACTCCGCCTTCTTGTCAGAAATAGACCTCCAGTTCTTTATTTGCAAAATGCCAGTTAACTCCTCATAAAGGGGATATCACACGAGAGAAATTACGGGACATCGCAACCGCAATAGGAACCGTCAACGCTATCTGGAACTGGTTTTTCGGGCGGGAAGTTGCCTACAGGGTTACTGCCGGTTGCTCGGACGGTTGCTCGATTTGCTCACAACGGGGGCTACCATTTTTTAGCGTACATCCATGTGCTTGCGCTTGTTCATCGCTTTTCGTCAATTCGGCATTTGGTTATCACGCTGCGTCGCGTTAATTCGACACTTATGGATGAAATTAGTAATCGAATACTTAATGCAGCTCTTGCAGCTTTAATTGTATGTGGATTTGTGAAAAGATGGCCAAAAAAAAAAAAGGGAAATGATCAAGGCAATGATTTCAGAGCTAGAGCATCAATTATTATTTCATGCAGTCACCAAAGCTCCTCCTGTTAAATTCATATTTGAGTTTTAACATTAATTTGTAGAACTTATGGTGAAAATTTCAGAAAAACAGAAAACTTTTATTACTATTAATTGAATGTTTGATTTAAAGTGATACTCTTGTTACATTTAAAGAAGACATACAGAATATATGACTTCTCTAGGCTTATTTTTTCCCATAACTACTAAATTAAATCTTAATTTTAGATAGGAACTATTAGTCACTTATTGACAGGTAAGAAGAAATTTTAATTCTAACAAATTATACCTTAATTCATAGTTAAAAACAAACATGACAAATAATAATAATAATAATAAAAAAAAAAAAAAAAAGCCAGCAAACTCTGATCAATAGGCCTTTCATAATTATTTTTTTAAACTTTGAGTTCATAAATATATAATATCATATATTTATAATACAAATAAGCTTAATACTGAGCAAATTAACACTGCATTGAATATTAATACGTCTCAATCAATGTTTCAAATGTTAATAAAAATAACTTTATCATTTAATAATGCCAAACATAATTTTTGACATCTCAACAAAATATTACAATGTGCGTATCATTTTTAAAAAATTCTTTGTATTATCATATTCTTTGATTTTCAGAGGGATTATTTTTTTTGACTGGAATAGAGTACATGTGTTACTACACAGTCAAAATATTACTAAATAGGTGGAGCTAAAAGTAGAGTAAATATTTCACCATTTCACTTTGCCTCACATTCTCCTACATTTTAAGTATTTTCAAATGGTACATACTCTATGTACCCATCAGTTTGAATTAAAAAATAAAAGTACAGCTTCAATGCTATGATTTTTAAAAAGGAATTTTCACGTAACTTTTTCAAGGAAAAAATTTACTGTAATTGTTCAAGTATCAGAATGGGGTGGCTTCCTCCAGTCAAAAGTAGTACTTTTATCACTGAAATTGATAGAATAAGCAAAAAAAAAAAAAAAAAATATAAATAAATAAATAAATAAAAAATAACTTGGACCCAAAAATACTTTCATTTTTCCAACCGTTATTTTTTAATTAATTTTTTTAAATGTCCGATTTTTCAAACAAAGCGCGGTCTTGATGACGTTACAAATACACGTGAGTAAAGATGCGAATTAAATATTTTGCTCTGTGAATGTCAACACAAATGGCATTTCATCATTCGTGACGTCACACGACAGAAATGTAAACAATGAAAGCGCCACGATTTAAGTAATTTTTTAAAAATATTAAACAAAAACAAATTATTTAAAAAATGGTCAGATCCTATGTTTTTAAACATGCTCTTTCAGAAAAAAATACGTTTAAAATTTTAGAAACGACCACATTGTAACATTTGTGCAAAACAATTTTCAAAAACCTAATGAAACGAAAAATACCAATATAAATTAAGAAATGCATAAAATTCTCACTGATGTTAACTAACATATGAGTAGCAATTTAAATTCAAAATCAGATGCAAAACCAAAGATTAAATGTCGCTCATCCGTTTTTTAAAGTGTAACTGAAAATATTTGAAACATAAAATAAATAGAACAATAAAAAGGAATCCCCACATTTCTATCGCCACGATTGCAAATGTATTTTACAGTGACGCTGCCTGACGTCACGAAATCCCAGCGCCCTGATTGGTTCCTTCGTAACTTGCCCAGAATTAAAGGCAATTTTTTTCTAGCGGAGGAAAAAGTTTGCCCCTATACGAGCATCTGCAAATTTCCATAGCACACGAGAGTTTTGGAGCAATCGTTTGTGGAAGTGAGTAGAAAAACCAGTTCCGGATAGCGTTTACGGTTGCTATTGCGGTTGCGATGTCTTGTAATTTCTCTCGTGTGATATCCCCTTAAGGCAGTCTCTCTTTCTGTGTGTTCTAAGGTTTTCCTCTTGATCATCCACAAAAAGGAATTGCGTTAAAGACTTTCAGGAAAGCTCTCTTTTCTCAGGAAAGTGACCTGCCTATTTCATTGTCAAAATTTGGGAGCAAGTCATAAAAAAATTAAGCATTTAAAAGTTGCGAATATAAGTTTTACTTTACAATTTATTTATTGAAAATAATGCAAAATAATAAGAAATGCAAATAATGCATTTCTTATTATTTTGTTCGCCTTTAAGCGGAAGTTTTATGAGTTTTATGTGTTTTTCAATTTAAATGGCAAATACACCAATTTCTTCAAGCAACTGTAAAATTACCCTGTGAGGCAAAAAGAAAAAAAAGACTTCAAAAATGCTTCTGACACCATCATTGCTCATTCTTATGCAAAATGACACTCCCTGAGTATAAATATGGCCACCAGCTTGGTATGCATTGATATGTATAAAAAATGCTGTTATTAAAACCTGAATTCGGATATGTTAGCGATTGACGGTACCATGTGTGACTGAATGGGAAAACTATAGCTAAATGCCGAAGAAACAAAACTAAGACATTTCTATAAATACTTTTTAATCACTAATCTTAAGAAAAAATATGTAAAGCTCCGTGATCAGGAGTATTTTTCATTTCGGAAAGTATTATATAATTGAACTAGAGGACCCGACAGACGTTGTTCTGTTCAAACTTCGTAAATTGAAAAGTTAAAAAATTTCTATAAACTATAAAGTGTTTGAACCTTTTTTTTAAAAAAAAAAAAAAGAAATTTAAGTAAAAAGAAAATGATTTAAGCTGCTTGGTGTCAGAATGGGTATATTTATTACAACTTGATTTATCTAATGCCCACTAAGCAGTTGTTTTATTAACTTTTTTTCCCCCGTACTTGATGGTTTGTTCCTTCAGCCATACTCAAACGATAAAAATTAAAATTAATCAAATATTAAGTGTAAAAAACTAACTACCCATCTGGAACAAACGGGAAATCCCGCTGCAACATCCCCATATGAAAAAGACTAAAACAATCGAAAGGATATCGTTCAAAAAATTATAAAGGCAAAAACAGTTTTCTGAAAGACGCGAAAATCACTCTCCCCCCCCCCTTCCGTTGTAAAATAAACACATTCTTCAATTAAAATGAATAAAACCCTTTAAAAACGAAAAGCAATTCTTTGCAATTTGAAATATTTCGCTAAATAAACAAAAAATACAATAAAATACATTGACAGTAGCTTTAAAATGTAAACAAATGATCATGCAACTCTACTGTTCATAGCCTTTATAGCCAAAGTCGCCAAGTCACCACGTTACTGTAATCCAGCCGATCAGTGAGCGAAGTCAACTCCGACCGATTAGCAGTCCGATCTTTTAAACAAAATTTTTTAAAACTTCACATATTGCCTAATTTGTTCTTTCCACCAAAGATAAAGATCTTCCGGGGATATTTCGATAATTGGGAATCTGGCGATCTTTTTTCATTGGCGTCAATTTTTGGTTCCAGCGCCTGCGCGAGAGGTATTTGTCGTTGCAAAGCTAAACAAAGAAAACGGAAACATCTATTTACATAGAGCTACTATAAATCAGCAGGATTACCTAAATAAAGTCATTAACGCCAAAAATGAGACGACCGCGCCAGATTCCCAATTATCGAAATATCCCCGATCTTCCACTGCACTGATCTTTTGTGTACAGAACTATCCCGTTCTATTTTATCTGGACAAAAATAAAATTTGTTTCGTCTTTGAATTCCATCATCTTTTCCTTTAATAATGTATTGATTAGTTTGATAATCCTAAAAGTATTCTTGACATCAGTGTCAAAACTCAGATGGACTCATAGAGTAAAGAAATTACATAGAGAGGCCTCGTTTACTAAGAAATTGAAGCCGGAAGTTGCACCGCTGTAATCCAAGATCTTTAGCTTCTTGAGATACATCTTGATTCAAAACACTCTATTACTGAATCTCAATTAGTTGTTAATTTAATCTTAAATATCGTTGCAAATTTATGAAGCACGTTTTCGAAATTTTCATTAAAACATGAATCAAAATGCAAATCAATCCGCCAGCTACTTTATACGCTCCCTTCGCGAGATTGGTAAAAACTATTCTGGCGAAGCGATCATGTTATCATAACCCCGCTCATTATTGCACCGCTCGTAATTCCGGCTTCAATTTCATCTCCTTTTTACCACAGACGGGGCCTCTCTATGTATATTTCTTTACTCTATGGATGGACTTGAGCCGAGAAACAAATGTTGCTAGGTACTTTCTGATCATTTGGTTAGGAAAACCTGAAGCACCGACCGGGTCACATGGTTCAACTACGACGACAGACGTTTTGCGTGAACCTTCCAGTACTTTACTTTAAAATATATCTCGGGACCTAAATCGTTACTTGCAAGAGATGTAGGCTTCTGTCTCTCTCTCTCTACGTTTTATCTATTATCAATTGACGCGTATCACAGTAGGCAATTTCATTACAAAAAGCAGAGCTGGCTTTCTTACTGTTCCTTTGGCAACGGGTTAAATATTTATTTCAATTCTCGCTCAACAATAGGTTAAAATAAATATTAATCATTTGGAAGACATAACCATCCAATGTTTAAATTAATTACTTAACAAAAACGTTTCCGATTCGATCCATCGCGCTTCGAAACCATGCTTGCCACAACTTAATTACACACAAAAAATTTGATCAAAATCGGTCCAGCCGTTTAAAAGCCTTATGGTGACAAACGTCCGCACAGAAGATTTTTATATATTAAGATAAGAACTGTTCATATTAATGGAGGCAGTGAGAAGCAAAGGGATGTATATAAATGGCAAATTAAAAATTTTGGAGATGGCCAGTACAAATGATAGGGGAATCTCTCCTCTGTAAAGGGGTAAGAGATAGAACTTAAAGCCCTGGTAGGTGCTGATATAGAGCATGATTTAGAAAAACTTTTCAATGAAAGTCTACCTGAGGATCCGAAGTTTAAACGTGTTTAACTTTTAACTTTAAATCATTCACTTACGTCCGTTCGGTTCTCGCTGTTTTAATTTATAATTAAGAAATATTTCTTTCACCGTTTGTGCATACTCTATTTTCTTTTCCTAATTTAGTTCTCCTTACTCAGACGAAACGGAGTGTACAATGGTTGTTATCTTGGAAATTCATAGTCCTCCTGTGGCTTTCGAAAGAAGTTAAAAATGGTATGTTTTCAAGTATTTTAATTAAATGTTCTTATTTTTTCTTCTTTTCTTTCTAATGGGGCTGAATTAGGCGCGTTATATCCTTTTGCAGATGTAGTACGATCCCCCATTACGGCATCCCGTCGCATCCAGTCTTTCATGGGCCACCACTAATGCGCGGATGTCAATGACACAGATAATTTTGACGCTCAGTTTCCACCAGATGGAGGCACCTGGGCTCTCTTCAGTACGAAACTCACTAGGGATTTAATTTCGCCGAGGGCATTCCAAGCCAAACGAATACCAAGGGATCTTTTACATACAGAATTCTGATTTTCATTATTTCTGAAAATTGTATGTTATGTGTAATAATGTGTTCATTATATTTTTGGTACTAAAATAAGCACAGGACCAAAGCTTAAATTCTAACAAAAAGCCTAACTAAGCTTACAGAGCTTGAGCTAGCAGGTCAGGATTCTACTGCAGTATTTACATGTGAGAGACCAATAGTTTTACTAGCATCACATATTGCTTAAACATACCCCGAAAAGTTTGTCTTGGAGGTATGCTTTTTGTTGATGAACTTCATTGGAGTATTGGTTCGCCTGTGACAGGTAGTTTATCAGAGCTGATGTTTAGTGTGTTTACTGGGGTTCCAAAGATGCTAAAAGGGAAAAAATTTCCTCAAACTGTGAAAACCATTAAGGATGGTTGCATAAGGAAATGAAAAATATTGTTCACGTGTGCCACATCCGCATCGATATTTCACTTTTATGTTCTCTACTGGCTACTGGGATTCTTTCCCTTAATTTTTGATTAAATTTCTGGCGTTTTAAGCAAGAATATAATAATAATAATAATATTTATGTTACATGGCTTTTTGAGATTAATTATATTTTGCACATTTCCATAAATAATAAATGTGCAAAACAAAACATGAACATCTCGCACTCCAGATGACATCTGGAGTGTAAAATTCAAAAAAAAAAAAAAAAAAAATCCTCATACAATTAAAGTGCAAGAGGGGAACATATTAACAAGAAGTTCCGTCTAAAACTAAACGAGCCTACTTTCCCGTATGCCCATACTACTTTCTAGTACCTGATCAATATTCTCAAAAACAGCTAAAATCGTAAATTGTTTCAAACATAATTTTTAAATATTTTAAGCTGATTTCTAGGAATTAAATATGCTTCACTCTTCTAAAAAATTAGATGCGTAAATAAATAAATAAATAAATGAGCGAACAAATAAAATGGCAGCACCTTTTAAACAATGCAGCGAATGCACTTTTTCCATTTAAAAAAAAAATCTTTAACCGCTTTCAAAATGAAAAAAATAATAATTAAAATCAATAAGCTCATTAAAATAAATACATCATATCATAGACTAATAATAAGAGTAGACCGAGCTTTCCCAGACTTGCTGATGAAAAATTGGTTCATGGATGCATCATGTGACTGGTGGAAGGCTTGGCGAAAACTTTGGCAGCATGGTTGCTAGATGGCAACATTATCTATAGTTTGGCACTCGACATGTATTTTAAGACGTAATGTGTTTTCATTATAATTTTTTCCAAGTGCAGGGATTGAACTGTTTTTCTTTTAGTTATGCATTATTTTTCCTTCAGTAATTAGTTTTTGATCACAGTTTTCAGTAGCTTTTATTTCATTCGGAACTGCTACGTCAGCGTTGGCGTAAACGTTTTGCGTCAACGTAAAAATGTACTAATCGGTATCTTAAATTGATATTGTAGGTAAAAATCTTACCATTTGCCGATTCTTTTTGGGCGCTTTCATCTTAAATTGAATAAAGAAAATGCACAATACTATCTAAACGAAAAACTCACTATATTAACAAAATATTTACAACTTAGAATAACAAATTTACAAATCGGACTCCATAAAATATCATTCTTCCGTATTCCATCAATTCCATTTATTTTATTTCTCGCGGGCGTTGATCGTAGCAGACGATCAACGCCCAACGCGAGCGAGAAATAAAATAAATAGAATTGATGAAACACGGAAGAATGATCTTTTATGGAGTCTGATTTGTAAATTTGGTACTCTAAGTTGTAAATATTTTGTTAATATAGTGAGTTTTTCGTTTAGATAGTATTGTGCCTTTTCTTTATTCAATTTTAATAACTCTCTAAGCAATTAAAGATGCAAGCGCCCAAAAAGAATCAGCAAACGGTAAGATTTTTACCTACAATTTCAATTTAAGATACCGATTAGTACGTTTTTGCGTTAACGCAAAATGTTTACGCCAACGCTGAAGTAGTAGTTCCGAATGAAATTAAAGTTACTGGAAACTGTGATCAAAAACTATTTACTAATGTCAAAATAATGCATAACTAAAAGAAAAACAGTTCAATCATCTCTGCACCTGGGAAAAAAATTATAATAAAAACACATTACGTCTTAAAATACATGCCGAGTGCCAAACTATAGATAATCCTGCCAACCGGCAACCATGCCGCCAAAGTTTTCGCCGAGCCTTCCACCAGTCACATGATGTATCCATGAACCAATTTTTTCATCAGCAAGTCTGGGGAAGCTCGGTCTACTCTTATCATTAGTCTATGGTCTATGCATCATATCAAAAAAAAAAAAAAAAAAAATCGTTTCTTTTTCCCCTGTTGCCAAAAATAATTTTTTTAATGAATTACTTAAAGAAATAATTTTCATTGTCAAAAAAAATCGTCTTCGCATATATTTATGTAGAAACATAAACATAGAGAGGCCCTGCTGTTAATTTAAATTACTAAGAAATTAAAGCCGGAACTAGCACCGCTGTATCCCAAGATCCTTAGCTTCTTGCTACGTGTCTTGAGCTTGATATACATCTTGATTCAAAACATTCCATTACTGAATCTCAATTGGTTGTTAATTTAAACTTAGATATTGTTGCAAGTTTATGAAGCACGTTTTTGAAATTGCATTAAAACATGAATTAAAATGCAAACCAATCCGCCAGCTACTTTATACGGTCCCTTTGCGAGATTGGTAAAAACTATTCTCGCGAAGTGATTATGTTATCATAACCCCGCTCATCATTGCACCGCTGTATCCCATAATTCCGGCTTCAATTTCATCTCTTTTTTACCATAGACGGGGCCTCTCTATGTATCTTTTTTTACTCTACGAACATAAATGACTTCCAGTTTATCCGCCGAAAAATGAGAACCTAAATTAAAACTTATAGTGAAAGTAAAAACAAGTCATATTAACAGTAATTATTTCACAGTTAAAACCATGACTGTGGAGTCGAAGTCAGAGTCAATCACATTTCGGGATAAAGGAGTCGGAGTCGAATGTCCAAGAATCGGAATCAGTCATTTTTCCTCCGTGTATAAGTTTTTGCCAAAGCAACGAAGTCAGAGTCGAAGTCGGGGATTCGGAGTCCGACTAATTGTCGGGCACAAGAGTCAGAGTCGTAGTCAGGTGCCTATAATTCTCGGAGTCGGAGTCTGGAGTTTGTCGTAAAGAGTTATTTCTAACAAAATTTGTTTGAAGTAAATCCGCCTTCAAGTATGGAATCTGCATTGATTTTCAGTTTTCCCGTAGGCGCTAATGTTAAGGGATTTGAACTGTTCAAAATTAAACGGAAAATTGTTCAAATCAAAAAGATATTTTATATACTGTCCAACCACGGATTGCATGGAATTTTCAAACGTCCAGATAAGACGAATCTATGTGAATAAGGGAGAAAAGTAAAAATGTGATGCGCATATTCCGCTCATTTGAATGAGACTCAGCTTCTGCAAAAGCTGACGACATCGGTAAAAAATAAGATTTGTCCATTTCCGGCTGTGAAACGGATGTTTGTCTTTCATACAATCCGTGATCAGACAGTACATGTTTTTTATCAAAAGCTTTTTCCTACAAAGTGTTTGAAGCAAATTCGCCTCTAAGTTAGCGGGATTGCCTTGAATTTCCCTGTAGGCGCTAATCTTTAGTTTTTTTGAACTGTTCAAAATTGAACAACAAGAAGTTCCGTCCAGAACTATACGAGTCTACTTTCCCGTATACCCATACTACTTTCTAGTACCTGATCGATATTCTCAAAAATAGCTAAATTCGCAAATTGTTTCAAACATATTTTTGCTAATTTCTAGGAATAAAGTATATATTCCTCACACATCTAAAAAAAAAAAAAAAGCAGCAGCACCTTTTAAACAAAGCAGCTAATACACTTTTCTCCCTTAAAAAAAAAAAAAAAAAAAATCTTTAAGAGCTTTCAAAACGAAAAAACAATAATTAAAATTAATTAGCTTATTAAAATAAATACATCATATCAACAAAAAAAAATCGTTTCTTTTTCCCCTGTTGCCAAAAATAATTTTTTAAATGAATTAATGCACTTACCAAAATAAATAAAAACAATAAAATGTCAACTTAAAGAAATACTTTTCACTGTCAAAAAAAAAAAAAAAAATCGTCTGCGCATATCGTTATGTAGAAACATAAATGACTTTGAGTTTATTCGCCGAAAACTGAATACCTAAATTAAAACTTTAGCGTGAAAATAAAAACAAATCATATCAACAATAATTATTTCACAGTGAAAATCATAGCTGCGGAGTCGGAGTCGGAGTCAATCTCATTTTGGGATAAAGGAGTCGGAGACGAATATCCAAGAATCGGAGTCAGTCATTTGTCCTCCGTGTATAAATTTTTGCCAAAGCTACGAAGTCGGGGAGTCGGAGTCCGATTAATTGTCGGGCACAGGAGTCGGAGTCGGAGTCAGGTGCCTCTAAATTCTCGGAGTCAGAGTCTGGAGTTTGGCGTCAAGAGCTATTTCCAACAAAATTTGTTTGAAATAAATCCGCCTTCAACTACGGAATCTATACATTGATTTTCAGTTTCCCCGTAGGCGCTAATGTTAAGTTTTTTTTGAACTGTTCAAAATTGAACAAAAAATAGTTCAAATCAAAAAGTGAAATATGGGAATGAAGTGTCCTCGCCGAGATCTTTCGAACAAAAAAAAGTTTATTCGAATCGGACTATTCATTCAAAAGTTATTAGGGGGGGACAGACAGGCAGACCGACAGACATTTTTCCCCATCTCAATACCCTACTTTCCAATTTTTAATTTTTTGATATTTATTTAATTATTTTATTTATTTTTGATTTTTTTTTTCCGCGACATTTTTAAGATGCATTAAGCCTTCTTTTATGCTTTTTTCTTCTTTTTCTGACTTTTACTGGGAAAGTAGGCTAAAAAAAGTTTTGAATACTAAGCATCGGCAGTATAACGCGTGTTAAGTCGAATCTTTACTTACGTTTTTTGAAGAATGCAATTATTTCTCGATACTGGCTACGGAAAACATGATTTTGCAAATTCTATTCAGTATTCAAGCATGAAATTTGGCATGCCTGTCTTGTAAGTACTTGTGTGTGGAATAGACCACAGATTATGTAAATGATGAAATATTTTTTGATTTATAGCTTTTTTACCGAAAAAAGGTGACAAATTTTTGAGAAATTTCTGGATAAAGTCACGTAATTTGTCATAAACCTTAAAATTCTTGAAATATTTCTTAACCTGCGGTCTGTTTCATGTGTAATATTTATACATGTGAAAAAATCTAAGCAAATTGTTTATAGCTAGTTAATTTTTATTAATACAGTGTTTCTCCTAACTGGTAATTTTCAGTCATTTTTGCCAAAAAATCACCAATTTAAAAAAAGTCCAAATCAAAATGTGAAATATAGGAATGAGGTGTCCTTGCCGAGATCTTTCGAACAAAAAAAAAATAATTGTTCGAATCGGACTATTCATTCAAAAGTTATTGGAGGGGGGGACAGACAGACAGACATTTCCCCCCATTTCAATACCCTTCTTTCCAATTTTTAATTTTTCGATATTTATTTAATTATTATTTTTATTTTTGACTGTTTTTCGTTTTTTGAAATATTTTCAAGATGCATTAAGCCATCTTTCATGCTTTTCCCTTCTTTCTCTCACTTTTACTGGGAAAGTAGGCTTAAAAAACAGCGATTCTCAACTGGTGGTCTGGTGGCGGTGCCGGTCCACAAAAAAATTTGGTTCCGTGCTACTTCCGCACGTAGTTTTTCCGCACAGCTCAAAATACGTGCAATTTCCGCACAGCTAAGTGAAAGAGATAATCCTATTAGTCCGGGAGCAAATGGTTTCCCGTGCGATTTTTGTGATACAATTATAGCAGTTAGTTTTTCTGAAAGGTATTTGCATGAGGAAAACGAATTCAGATGTTGCCACCCCCCCAAAATGGTGCAGGGGGGCTGGGGGGCAGCTATAACTGCCGTGGGGGACAAGTGATTTCCCGTTCAATTTTTGTGATACAATTGTGTGACTTAGCTTTTCTGAAAGGTATTGGTACGAGAAAACCAAATTTCGATAATGCCAACCCCGAAAATGGTTCAGGGGGGCAGGGGGGCGGCTATAACTACATTTGGGGGGGGCAAGCTGTTTCCCGTTCAATTTTTGTGATACAATTATGGGAGTTAGTTTTTCTGAAAGGTATTGACACGAGGAAACTGAATTTGGATGATGCTACCCCCGTAAATGCTGCAGGGGGGCTCTGGGGGGAAGGGATTATAACTGCATTTGGGGGGCAAGCTGTTTCCCGTTCAAATTTTATGATATAATTATGCGAGTTAGTTCTCCTGAAACGTATTGGCACGAGGAAACCGAATTTAGATGCTGCTAACTCCGAAATTGGTGCTGGGGGGCAGGGGGGGGCGGTTATAACTGCGTTGTGGGCATGTAATTTTTCGTTTAATTTTTGTGATACAATTATGGGAGTTAGTTTTTCTGAAAGGTATTGTCACGAGGAAAACAAATTTGGATGTTGTCAACCCCGAAAATGGGGCAGGGGGGGCGGGGGGCGGTTATAAATGTGCAGGGGGGCAAGAGGTATGTTCAATTTTTGTGATGCAATCATGGGAGTTGGTTCTGCTGAAAGGTATTGGCACGAGGAAAACGAATTTGGATGTTGCTATACCCTAAAATGCTGATGGGGGCAGGGGGGGGGGGTATGACTGCAAACATAACACACTTATATATTCAAAATTTCTCGGTTTACAACAAGTTTTCAAAGTTTAATATGCTTAAATACACTAATAACAACATTAAATGCAAAAAACTCCGAATTAAATTGCTGACACGTGTTTCGAAGCTATTAAGAGCTCCTTTTTCGTTGTAAAAGATGTGAGTTTATGAATGAAAATTCATCCGACTAAAGACGATCTTTCCATTGATAATGGGTTCCTGGTAACAAAGTTTATCATTTCAGTAAAAAATATTAGGAGGAAGGGGGGGTCCCCCCCCCCCCCCCCCAAATTTTTTGTACAGGTGTTTCTTTCGGTTTCAAAATATAAAGAGTATTTTTGAACAAAACAAAACATTTATTGAAACCGTGACTTTCATAACCGTGACTTCATAATAGATTTACGGAGATAATTAGCAGCATCATACAAACTCCTCATGGTCATGTTTAAATCTTCATCATCATTCTGGGATATCATGTTATTGTCTCGTGCATGCTTCATACTAACAATTTCTGCTTGATTTCTTTTCTGCGGACGGTGAAATTCAATATCTGCAACAGATTTCTGTAGCAATTCTTTTGTTTCTTTCCTTGTAATGGATGGATAAGGGACGTTATTCATAGCACGAATGTTTTCATACGTGGTTTGTACATCAGCCATACTCAATGTACCTGTTTTTAAACATTCTTGAATCATACAAGTAAATTCAATCTCTGACGCACTCTCAGGGGCTCTAGAAGTGTTGGGTGCACTGGCATTAGGACATCGTAGTACATTTGTCACATTCTTCGCAAAACATTGTAAATGGTATCGAATGTCGATAGCGTGACCATCTTCAGGGTTTATTGCTGTATTAAGTTTTATCTGGAGGGCTTCATTTCCACTTTTAGCAATAGCATCACTCAGACTTTTTTGAGCATGATCAACCGACAGTTTTCTGAGGGACTTTGCACGTGTCTGACCTTTGTCACAGAAAAAGCATTTCTCTTTATTGAATGGAATGCAATGTGAACGTGTCATTCTCGATGTGCTACTATTTGTAACAGGTGATGTATGCTGAGCTTGACTTTCATATCGCTTTTTTATGCGTTCAAAATGTCCCTTATGAGTGACATCTTGGTAACAACTTCGATGCCATGATGCCTTGTTGTCAGCCAGTATTTTTGCAGTCATTCCACGCAAACGGATATTAGATGAAACATACTTGACGTTTTCATATTTAGCATTTTCTAGCACACTCTTTAAAACCTTTTCATGTGTGGTAGGGTTAATGATTAGTCCTTCGGTGGATTTCTCTTGACATATAATACATAATGTATAATTAATTCCTATTTTTAGCTTTGTATTTGGTTCAGTGACATCCATCTGAAAGTGACTAATTGCTTACTAAACTAATAAACGACGTGCGTCAAACTTCTGCATACAATATTTTTATTTTAAATGAGCTAGACTAAAATAAGAATCCCTTCTCCTCTCTTTCTTAAAAATAAATGGTACAACGTTCCCTTGTTGACGAATTTCCATTTCATGTGACTCCAGAGAAAAAGTGGCCAATTAAAGTGTCCAATAAAATAGATAATACTGGTGACAGCAATAAATTTCTGTTTTAACCATTTAAAGAGATCTGCTCTTCCCTCTCTGAAACTTGTTCGTGAGAATTTTCTTTCAGAAGAATAAAAAGGTACGGTGTGCTTCATAGAGAAAAGAGATATTGTAAAAAACCAATACTATCACGATCTGATTAGGAAAATGAGACCCATCAAGTTGCTTTGTAGAATAACTAGAGACATATAGGTTGTAAAACTGGACATGCCGATTCCGTGAGAACTGGATCAGATTTTGACATTGTTGCTTTTGGAAAAACTGACCGCCAACCAAGAATTGAAGATACACTAGGCCGCAATACAAAGGGAAGGAAGAGATAAGCAAAATTAAAGGCGGCGGCAAGGAACTCATGTTAAGCTCTCGTAACAATGCCTTTGTCCTCCGCTTCTATGAGTACAAAGGGGAAAGGAGAAAAAAGACCTCCTTCGACATATGTTTGTTTCTTTAATGTACGACCACCATGGTGTTGGAAATTTCATCCAAGCGCTCCCACCACTTAGTTAAAATTTACTTTAAAAAAAAGGAGAAAAACTCAAACGAAAAAACATTATTCTTTCAGAGCTGGGGCCGTCAAAGCCGTCATTTGGGGGGGGGGGGCTTAACACTGCCCCCCCCCCCCAAATGATAGGCCTTGGTAAAGGGTACAAATTTATTTCGGAAGAGGAAATATATACAAAGAATAATAAAGTACACAAATACAATTTTGCATTTTTTTAATCAACGGGGGGAGGGGGGGGGACACCCCCCCTTCCTCCTAATATTTTTTACTGAAATGATAAACTTTGTTACCAGGAACCCATTATCGATGGAAAGATCGTCTTTAGTCGGATGAATTTTCATTCATAAACTCACATCTTTTACAATGAAAAAGGAGCTCTTAATAGCTTCGAAACACGTGTCAGCAATTTAATTCGGAGTTTTTTGCATTTAATGTTGTTATTAGTGGATTTAAGCATATTAAACTTTGAAAACTTGTTGTAAACCGAGAAATTTTGAATATAAAAGTGTGTTATGTTTGCAGTCATACCCCCCCCTGCCCCCCATCAGCATTTTAGGGGATAGCAACATCCAAATTCGTTTTCCTCGTGCCAATACCTTTCAGCAGAACCAACTCCCATGATTGCATCACAAAAATTGAACAGAATACCTCTTGCCCCCCTGCACATTTATAACCGCCCCCGCCCCCCTGCCCCATTTTCGGGGTTGACAACATCCAAATTTGTTTTCCTCGTGACAATACCTTTCAGAAAAACTAACTCCCATAATTGTATCACAAAAATTAAACGAAAAATTACATGCCCCCAACGCAGTTATAACCGCCCCCCCTGCCCCCCAGCACCAATTTCGGAGTTAGCAGCATCTAAATTCGGTTTCTTCGTGCCAATACGTTTCAGGAGAACTAACTCGCATAATTATATCATAAAATTTGAACGGGAAACAGCTTGCCCCCCAAATGCAGTTATAATCCCTTCCCCCCTCCGCCCCCCTGCAGCATTTACGGGGGTAGCATCATCCAAATTCGGTTTCCTCGTGTCAATACCTTTCAGAAAAACTAACTCCCATAATTGTATCACAAAAATTGAACGGGAAACAGCTTGCCCCCCCAAATGTAGTTATAGCCGCCCCCCTGAACCATTTTCGGGGTTGGCATTATCGAAATTTGGTTTTCTCGTACCAATACCTTTCAGAAAAGCTAAGTCACACAATTGTATCACAAAAATTGAACGGGAAATCACTTGCCCCCCCACGGCAGTTATAGCTGCCCCCCAGCCCCCCTGCACCATTTTGGGGGGGTGGCAACATCTGAATTCGTTTTCCTCATGCAAATACCTTTCAGAAAAACTAACTGCTATAATTGTATCACAAAAATCGCACGGGAGCTAAAATTTGACCGTTTGCTCCTCGACTATATTGTTATAAACCCTGGTTGCTCACATCTCCCCCTATGCGCAACTCGTGCAACATCCGCACAGAGCTGAACTCTTTTGGGGGGAGAATCGGATTTCCCCTACAGCGAAATGGAGAAAGAGAAAATTGTCCATTCCTTCCAAACTCTTGGCGACAAGTATTTACCGTCACAAATTTGAGACGAGAAGAGTCGCCAATCCCGCAGTACATTAGATATTTTCAGCAAAGACAATCAGTACATAATCAGTACGAAAAATGAACACTATATAAAGCAATTAAAAGTTTCCACAAATTTTAAGGTACAATATTCATTTGAAAGTTTCTTTAACAGTTTCTACAAATTGATAAAAATCAAATAAGACGTTAATAGACCATTGTTACCAATTTAGTTCCCGCATAATAATATTCCCCGCCTAATCAAATATTACATGTTGAAACAACCAGTATTCGTTCAAGCGGAGACGACAATGCTATTTTGTCACCAGAAATTCAGTACAGTTGAGACAAATATTTACAATATATTTTCATCAGGATTGCTGCAATTGATAGCTGGAATAAATTATTCATGGTACACGTATAATTTGAAATTAATTATTCGTGCTGAAATATTTATTCATAATAAAAGTAGATATCAAGCAAGTTAAATAGGAAACTTTTTAATTAAATACTTTTATTATTTGCAACTAAAACTGAAAGTACCAAGATTTTTACCACAGTTAATACTGGTTCTACGAAATTGCTCGAAATACCTGTATTCGGTATTTTTTGTGATCACATTACGTATTCTACACCATAAAATTTGTTTTCCTTTTTTTTTTTTTTTTTTTTTTGCATAAGAAATGAATATTTTGTTGTTTTGAATTATTTTTTAAAATGTTAAAAAGCTATCTTTGATAGAATTTGCAATCTCATCTAATGGAGAAAATATTGATCTAAAAAATCGCTGTTGGTATAACGGAAAGTAGGATAATTTATTGCCTTAACTTCTTGTTTCTTATTATTTTTTCCCTAATAATTCATTTTTTAACCGTTCATTATACAACAATACTACGCATGCATTAAGTCACTAAATATCTGTTCGTGCTAGCTATTTAAGAAACTAGTTTCAAAATACAAGTTATTACTAATTATAAACATTTATTTTATAATTACTCATAAATTAATTACATCTTATTGGAAAAGACAAATTGAAATACTATTCTATTTTGTGTTGAAAACTATTTTGTGTTGAAAAGAATATATTGTTAGTTGCAAAAATAAGGCATATATTTTCAACTCAAAATGCGAGGGGTGGATTGATTCAACAGTTGAAAGTTAGCTATTTTCTAATCAACTGGTCTTTCGTTGAATGGATCTTGATTTTTATCGGCATTTTTTCTCTTGCAAATGTTTTAAGGAACAAGAAAATTTTAAAATCACAAACCGAATCAGTTCATTAAATAAAAATAATTAAGTAAAATAGATCTTTTAAATTCATATACATTTATGCATCGCTAAACCGTAACGAGATGAGACTTTCTTATATGCGAAGGTATTTGTTCTTATAGCAAATTTCAAAAGGATAGTTTTTAATAATAACTGTAAACACCAATTACTAGAGTTTTTTTTTTTTTTTGTAATTTTTTAAAAAAGTGTTTAAATATATATAGAAACATCCGAATTAGTCTGATGTCTCATTTTTTGCGTTGAAAATTGCGTTCCTTTAAACGTTGAAACACATGCATGCAAAAATTTGCAAGTTTTGTGGTATTATTCTTATTTGGTAAAAATATGGCATAATTTTTAATTTTATTTTTCTGCACAAAGGTGTTCGTTTATTTTTTTGCTGTAAGTATTCTACGAACTTAACTAATGCTTACCTACTAATGTTTACCTACAATCAAAAAAACTATAAACCATTAACGCTATCTATAGCAAAAACAGTACAAACTAAGCTATTTCGCCCGGTTAACTAAACGCTTTAACTGTCATATAAAACTAGTGAAACTAAAATTGCATTTCCCATATTTTTCCTCCGGAAATATTTCGAAACTATTGCTGTTGTTAAACGATGAAATTCAGACATGAGAGCAATTTTTTAAACGATTTGCTTCGTAGTTTTTGAAAATGTTAACAAGAAAGCTTCACTGAGGAGGCCCACGTCCAGGTACTGGCTCCCCAGATCTAAACCATTGTTTGGAAATGCTGATATTTTTTTCCCAAGAACGTTTATTTTGTACATAGTAGCGACTGATTCCAGACTTATTGGTGTCAAATAAGTAAACATCTTACACTTTCATCTTTCAACTATGACACATTTACCTTATCTTTTTGGATGAGAAGGACAAATGGGATTAAGCAGATGTTTTCCTACACAAACATTCAATTCAATGTCAACAGGGTATCAATGTCTTGGACTAGTGAATGGAACTACATTCTAATAAATGAATCCCTGCTTAATAAAAGTGTTCGTTCTGTTGGAAGAACAATTGATTGTAGTCATTGTTGTCCCACTGTTATCCGCACACGTATGCAGTAGGGTTTTGAATAGGTATTGTTAGCGGTAAGAGGAAGAAAAGGACGAACGATTCTTCTTTCTCAAACCTCAAACAGGTGTCGTCGCGTGTTCTTTATTTGCGCTCGGTGCTTGACAGTTTTGAAATGCATGTGAATTGGCTTTAAACGATATATTTGATTAAGAGCTGATGGAAAACACTTAAACTTTTAGTTGTAAATCAATTTACCGATAAAAAATGTGTAATATCTTAACAAAACAAAATAATAAACTCATTTAAATTACTTTTTACCAGATGATATTCATTATTAGTATTATTATTATTATTCATAAAGAAAGAATTTTAACAAAGCTGTATTAAGATTCAAGTTTAGCTTTTAAGATAAGGAAACGAATCATACGCAAATTTTCTTTTGGATTATGGTTTGAAGTCATAATGTGCAGAAAAAAATTAATAAGTAAGAGAAATGAAATAATTGAAACGTCAGGCTCGTCATTTGGGCGATCAAGGGAAGGGACCCCTCCCCCCCCCCCCCTCCAATTATAAAAATACGATGTAATTCTGTATTTTTGCATGGATTTTCCTGTTTCTTCCAATTAAATGCGTTGCGTTCATGCCCTTTGTCCCTCCTCACTGAAAAATTTTGAAATGACGGGTATATTTTACGCTTTAATGTGTGGAAACTAACAATTAAAATACAAAAGATTTGTTTTAAAAAATCTAATGGTCCTTATTTTGTCTCATGGTCAAGCATCTGTTAAATCAAAAATGTAAAAGGGGAATTTAGACATTGCTCTCAGAACAGAAAAAATGGTATAGTTTTAACACATAGGTTTCGTTTAGAGACGTACCGAGTAGCACTTTGGCCGAGTACCGAGTACTCGGCCTTTTACTACTCGGCCGAGTACCGAGTTACCGAGTAACTCGGCCTTTCACTACTCGGCCGAGTTTCCCAGTACCAATTATCTTGAAAGAAGGACCACCGACATACACCGATGAATTTTGAACTTATTGAAACAGTAGTATAGACCTCCTTGTCCATATAATAGTTTTTAAACTAAATTCCTGCTGAAATTTAACTACAAAATTTTGCAAAAATATTGTTTAAATTAAAAATGAATAAATAAAAGGTATGACTTATCAAGTTGGAATTAAAACAAATTATACAAATTTATTCATTATAGGTCTAGTTCGCTAAACATAAATAATTTTTAAAAGCAAAAAAAACCAATGTGCAGGAACACCGCAGACACGTTTTTCTGTGTTACAAGGATCGTCTTTTCAGTGCATAACATGTGAACTAAAGACTGTAAAGGCATACGACAAAAAATTCGACTTTTGCTGGATGCCTTTAAATCAACGAGCTCACATTTTGTGCATTGAAAAAGAAATTCCTCGTAACGCCAAAACACGTGTCTGCAGTGATCCTGCACTGTGCTTCTAACGTTGTTTTATTTCCTTTTATTTTTAAAACTAAGGTATTTTTATATATCTTATAACTAATTTTAGTTTGTAGCAAAAATTCCATATTTGCACAATTTTCAACAAAAAAGTTTTATTAACTTTCGAGACATTCGAACCAAGATTTATTTCATTGAAGTATTTCAAACTTCATTATTCTCAAAATTTAAAATTTGAATTGTAAATGGTTGCAGAAAATTATATATGCTTGAGCTTTTTTGTAAATTTTAATGTATTCAATTTTTTGCAACTACTCGGTATTGGCCGAGTATCTGATCAAAATTTGGCCGAGTACCGAGTACTCGGCATATTGGCCGAGTAGGCCGAGTACCGAGTAGTTACCGAGTACTCGGTACGTCTCTAGTTTCGTTCATGTTAATTATACTTTTTTAGTATGCAAAAATGCATTTGTATTTTATTGTGAGAAGGAGAAGTTAAAAAAAAAAAGGAAACAAAAATAGTGACTTGTTTTTTTCATCTTATTCAAAGTGATGGATGTCCCATATCTCTTTCTTTTACAGTTTTAGGTGTGTTTTATTACTACTATTTATGTACTTTTTTTGTATTTTATTAAAATTTTGAGTGTGGAAGTTACAGAATTATTTATGCTTTTTATTTCAACGTTTTCAAGTGTCGTACAATGCCCTAAAAGTGAAAAAAAAGGTGTTTAAAGAGTTCTTTATTTTCATTTCAATTTTATATATAATGGGAACCCTGCTTTGAAGAAATGACACCTCAACTTAAGGGGAAAAAAAAGTCCAGTTTAATTATTATCCCTTATTGAGAGATTCTACTGTGTGTATGAGTTTGTGTATATATTTGTATGTAAACGGAATATTATATTCCTTGCAACTCTTTCCCTCACACTTTTTATCCCAGGCTTGGGACTGGGCAAAACACACTTGCTTTGGCGGTTTAAAAGGTTGCTTTTTTTCTTTCTTTTTTTTTTCTTTTTTGGTGTTTTATACTCTTTTTTTTCTTTTGTTTTCTCTTTTTTTTTCTTTTTGTGTATTTTATACTTTTTTTTTTTCCTTTTCCTGGCTTTCTTTTTTTTTTTTTCATTTATAAAATGATATATAAATATCGTTTCGCAATGTAATTTACATTTTTTCTTTTTTATTCTATCCATCTTTAATACTAACTAAATTCATTCACATAACTTAAGGATGTTATGCAACTTTGAAGATCTCCAGTTTCATAAAAGTCTCCCAAAATGTTGTTGATGCGTTCATCTAATTCGACATACTGTCTCTTCCTGTTACAACCAAAGTCACCTAATTTTCTCCGCTTTATCAAATGAGAAACTTTTATAGCCTCATCTTTTAAGCATTTGATTAAAAGGTGGACGTTGAGTTGATATTTTCCTATAATATGATTTAGCTTTGAATGCCATCCTTCAGCAGCATTATTTGTCCGATGCCTCTGATCGTTTACATTCCACACTTGAATGTCCACTTTCGCATAATCCATCCACTGGGTAACAAAATAATCAACAAATTTGTCAACTTTTTCGTTCTTTGGGGCATCTGCCATTATAAAGATCCACGCGTTTTCCACAAGATGTAGAGGCAAATATGACAATGCAGCACACATTTTGCAAAATTTTCTGATATCTTCATCATCTCTATATTCGGCTGCCAGTCCAATATGTTGAATTCGCCTCCATAAACATTGATTGAAATGAAAACTGCAACCAGATACCTGGGCATTCGGGAACGCTTCTTTGGATGCGTTTATGACTGCAGCTTCATAATCGATTTTTATTAACTTTGGGTTCCATTTCGGATATTTTGCTTTCAATTTCAGGAAGACTTCCATGTAAGTAGACTCTTTCTTGTCTGGCAACAGTATGAAAATTGCCGGATAAACATTTGTTTTTTCCAACGTGCTTCCTGCATCTACATGTTTCAAATATAGCTGTGAAAATTGCTTAGGACAGCTTTTGAAAGTTCCGTCAAAAAAAAAAAAAAAAAATATCTCCTTCTCCATTAGAATTTCAACATCTTCACCAGCAAAAACTAATACCATCTTTTCTTCGGCGTTGAAATAGTCCAAACGAAGAAATCTCTCATTACTTGCTGAAAAATGTAAAAGGTTTTCATCAAAATGAATGTCCTTGCTGTGCACCGGATTCTCTTGCGACCCTAAAGCTCTTCGTCTCTCTGCACACAAAGATGATTTTACGTTTCTGTAATGTGGAGTTTTTGTTACAAATTCATAACCTTTTTCATAAACAGGAGTGAATTCTTCATGAAATATTTTGCATACAGGAACAGATGTCTCTTCCCTTACTCTCTTCTTACATTTTTGTTTTGCTTTCATCACCTCAATCTCCGCAACATTTGGAGCACAAGAATGTTCTGATGCACTTAGAACTACATTTTGCTCGTTAATTTTTATCATGCCTCTGCATTTGTTTCTTTTTCACTTTTCAAACACAACCAAGACGTAATTTCTTGTGATTTTCTGATGATCCTGTATTGGAAGCCATCAAGAATTAGGCAAGGTTTACCTTTACTGGTGAGCAGAAATTCCATTTCACCTCTTAGCGTCTGATCAACCAAAGAATACTGAAGTAGAATATTTTCTCTTCTGAAGTTTAATTAGATGTTTTAAGTCAAAGTTGTTGGGCAACTATGAATATAGCCAAATCTGATTTTGTCACTCGCTAGAAACAGCAAAACGCTGAGATAGCTCCACCTTTCTGTAAATCGTACATGTTCCAGTATTGCACAGCGAGAAACGCATTGGTTTAAAGTTTTAAAGATTTTTCCAATCACATGTGAGCAAAAGCCAAATTGGCAATCATTACCCAAACCTGGTAGCCGTGATCTGGTATGAAACATGTTAGGGAACTACGGTGGGGGGAGAAACAGGGTTGCAAATTTCCCCATGTGCGGAAATCGCACATTGGACGAGGGGCGCGGCTTGAGTGAATGACAGGTGGGAAGATAGTGAAGGGGAGGTTGGGGGATAAAATTAAGTGGTGTGCGGAAAACGCACTGTGCGGAACTTGCACGTGCGCAACTAGCACGACACCAAAAATTCTCAGAGATTTTTGTTCGTTCACGGTAAAAAAGAATTCCTTATTCAAAAAGGGGGGGGGGAGAAAACACCGTAATAACAATAGTATTTTTCTTTACGACATCTTTCATGTAAATTTTTTGACTAATTTTCGTACTTTTTTTTTCAGCAACGTTTATTATTACAATTGTGTTATTACTAGAATAGCTTCTTATCTTATTCTTAACATTTAAATATTTTTTGTAACAAAGTTCTTTGAAACCAAGTAGAGTTTTTTTCGATTTATTTGATTTATTTATTAACTCATTTATTTTTATTAATATTATTTGTAAAACAAGAAAAATAATCTCCTCAGCCGATTGCAAAATATTTTTACAAGTACTTAACGATCCTAGAGTAGTTTTCTTTTTTCTTTTGCAAAATAAAAGGAAAAAGGACGGGGGGGGGGGGGGGAGGGGTGCTCACCGGTGGGTAAAAAAATATCACATGTTATTTCGTTTTATTGTCCGCAAAAGCATTTTTTTTTTTTTTTTTTTTGAAAAACAAACAGGAAAAATAAGAAGAAAAACATTACTAGTCCGCGATTTTTTTTTCAAAAGTTGCTGCGGGTCAGCGGTTCAAAAAAGGTTGAGAAATACGGACGAAGAGTGAACCTAAAGTAATTTAAGAACGGAAGTAAAAGGAGGGGGTGGGGAGGGATAGAATAATTTCCGCCGCAACCAAAAACGCTTTTCTGAAATAACATTTGGACTATGTATTATCTAGTAATTCTAGATGCCTTTGATGAACAGGTGGGTGAGATATATCCTCAGGTCCTGCATAATTTCATGCATGTTTTAACGATTTTTAGTACATATCATCCGGGTTCTACCTACGACATGACATAACATGTAGTTTTATTCAAGAAATTTCTGCCTTTTAAATTAAACGAACGTGTTTCTAGAGTTAATTTAAATAAAATATCTAAATACAGTAGACTTTCATTTTACGCGGATTTGATTATACGTGGTTCTTGAACCGCGTTAAAAATGATAAGCCCGTTAAAATAAATACATTATATCATTTTATTGTTTTTTTATTTATTTTTGAATGTACATTTTTTAATTTTTAATTTTTTTGGCAACATGGGAAAAACAAACGCATTTTTTTAAATGTTTTTTTTTAAATGAACTTATTGTTTTGAATTCTTTCTTTTTTTCAATGAACTTATTATTTTTAATTCTTGTTTTTCGTTTTGAAAGCGATTAAAGATTTTTTTTAATGGAAAGAAATGTATTGGCTGCTTTGTTTAAAAGTTTGTTATAGTATTGGCTGCTTTGTTTGCTACTGCTTTATTTGTTTGTTTATTTATTTTTTACGCATCTGTTTCTTTAGATGAGCGAGGCATATTTTATTTCTAGAAATCAGCTTAAAATGTTAAAAAGTTATGTTCGAAATGATGTGCGATTTTTGCTAAGTTTGAAAGCATTGATCAGATACTAGAAAGTCGATATTGGTATACGGGAAAGTAGGCTCGTTTAGTTCTGAAAGTAACTTCTTGTTTATTTTTCACAAAATTTTTATAATGTAGCTATTTGGTTTAAATGTATGCAAAACTCATAACAGAAGTGCGAGACTTGTAGCCACCTAGTGGATAGCGTAACAAGTTGTTTTTTGTGCATTAACACTGCGCTCGAAGAGAAACAACTTTTACAGAGTTCATTTCTTCACGTCAAAAAAAAAAAAAAAAAGCGTATAACGCAATATTTATTTTGCTTCGTGATTATCATAACGTGGAATCGCGGCAGACAGATGCGCCAAAAGTACATCATTTGTGACGTCATAAAGACCCCGCCTTGTTTGAAAAATCGGACATTTAAAAAAATTAAATGAAAAATAACTGTTGGGAAAACTAAAGTATTTTCTGAGTCTATATATTTTTTTTTTTTTTTGCTTATTCTATCAATTTCAGTGACTAAAAGTAGTTCTTTTGACTGAAGGAAACAACCCTATTTTTATTTTCAAGGTAGACCGAGCAAAGCCGGGCAACGCAGCTAGTGTTTAATTTTAAAAAATGTTTGCGTTTTATTAAAACATGCATGTGTTCTATAGGTATGTCACCTGGGGAGCCCACAAGGGCGTTGGGGGGGGGGGGGGGTATGACGCATGTTGCGCCATCAAGATTTTCTATGGGGGGGATTTCTAAATTTTTCAATCATATTTGTTGATTTATTTTTAGTTTAAATTATCTATTTTACTTTATTATTTTTCAATGTTATTTATTTAATTATTTTCTGTGTATATGTGTGTGTGTATGTTTTTGGTGTAGCATGGAACCTTTTTAACAAACAGTAATTCTAATAATAAAAAAAATTTAAAATAAATAAATGATTAAAAAATATTTTTTTTTAATGAATCAAATAAAAAAGGGAAAAAGGGACGAGTTTTTTTTTTTTTTGGGGGGGGGGGGGGGATTTTTACCATCGAATTTAGACGGGATGGGCACCCCTGTATGTCATGAATTGAAAATCAACAGCGATAGAATAATCACTGGCCTGCATTTTAGTTTGGCTCTACGTTTGTAAAATTATTCCAACCTCACAAGTAGATTTTTAAAACGTACAAATAAAGTTTTAGTGAAAATATCAATTTTAAAACCGATATGATACAGCAATACTGAGACGTTAAAAAAATATATATTCCACATTTATTTACCGGAGCCAGGCCCAACGAGAGGCCATGTCAGCCTAGTTAGAAACTATCGGCCCGGGCCTTAGGGGGGCCCGGCAACACGTAAAAGAAGAAGGTAAGGAAAGAAAGAAAAGCAGAAAGAAAGAAAAAAGAAAAAAAAATAGAAAGAAAGGAAAAAGAAACAAATAAGCAAAAAAAAAAAAAAAAAAATCTGAGTAAACGGAAACGTAAAGAACAAAATTTTCTTCCAGCCTGAGTATTCACAAATACACAAATGTTTTATAGTCATTAATGATAGGGAGCGTGAAAGTGTACAATGAAAGAAACGTCAGTCGTTCTGTGTATGCAACCTTTTGTATCATATCAGCGTTTCTTAATTTCTTTTATTAGTAGAACCCTTTTTAATGCTAACTTTTTCGTAGAGCCCCAGGTTTTTCGTCACCAGTTTGCAGTGGCGTTGCCAAGATTCTGTTTCAGAAGGGGCCCAGGTTCAAATCTCAAACAGACTATCACATTAACTATTTGTCATTAAATCGCTAATTAAATAGATTTCATTAATGATCATGCTAATTATTGATAACTGCTAGTTATTATTAGTTATTGTATAATACCAATACACACCAATTTGTAATTTTTAAAAGGGACAAACAACCTCAAAATTTATGAATGAGTTATATGATTAAAATATCTTTTAATTAGGAAAAGAAATATTAATGTTTTTTACCTGGAAGCAATAGTATTAATAATTCACTTAAATTTACAAAGAAAAAGTTTTTAAACCTTAAAAATAAAAAATTGTCTTTAAATTTTTAACAATTTTTTAGTTATTTATAAATCAATGACTTAGATGTTACGATGCGTTAACGTCAGACAGAGTTAGAAAATTTAGATGCCCTAGACCAGTACTGGTCCTTAAATTGGTCCTTACTCGTTAAATGTTGAAATTGTCCTTTCAAATGCTGTCAGCGATACAGGGAGAGTGGCTGGTATCAATAGTAGAATTATGAAATTGACGACAAAAATCGTAATTTTTGGTGTGCACTTCCAACAATTTTTCAATATTGAAATCACTTTTAAAATATCTTTGGTGATATTAGGGGATCAGAAGTTTTTTTTCTGAAATTTTTTGAAATAGAAGTTTTCGAAACGCAATTTTAGGCTATCTTTGGAGACATTAGGTGAGAAGAAGGTGTTCTGGGATTGATCTAGGAAAAATTATGAAGTTGAAATCTTGAAAGCACAATTTCAGGTTATTTTGATACTTCAAAATTTGCATTATCTTAGGCAACAAATGAAACTATTCCCATTATGATTAACTCTGATGGGTAATAACGATCATATTAGTATACGAAAGTAAAAGTAAACTTATTTTTAATTTTGAAAAAGCGTTAGTTTTATCAATTTTTTGAAGAACAAATTTGAAAGGTGTGAAAAGAAAACATGCAAGTCTCATGGAACCCCTGCGAGAGCTCCGTAGAACCCTGGGGTTCCACGGAACACAATTTAAGAAACGCTGTTATTATATGCATGTAGATTCCCCCCCCCCCCGCCCCAAAAAAAAAAGAACAATGAGAAGAAAGCATGAATGGGTGTTGAATTGAGAATTGCGAATTGCGTTACTGACGTCAGTGGCATGTTTACACTGTTGGGGACCCGTCTCAATGTATTTTTTGCCCATTCCCCTGTCTATCACTGTAAAATAAACGGCAATACTTTAAAAAATGAACTTTTCATAACTTTGATCAGGCCCGGATCTACATACCCAAAGACCCGCGGGCGGGGGGGAGGAGGTGGAGGCACAACACTCAGAGCCCTCGGTTCAAGAAACTTAAAAAAAAAAAACAGTATACAAATTTTAAATTTCGAAGACATTTTTAAAAGCTTGAGGAAAAACAGAAACTTAAAACTCATTTAGGAACATCAGCGAATTAATGGAAATAAGTTACAAAAATTGGTAAAAATCAATAAAATTCTTTGAAAAGAAAAAAATTGTTTTTACGCCCGCACAGAAAGCAGTAAGAACCATAAATGTTTGGAACTATCGCAATGATAAGTCACACTGATTCTAAAAATGTAAAGGTACGTTTTTCAATAGTTTGAAGTTCATGCATTGTATCTCCTACCTTATATTAAAATGCTGTATACAGGGTGTTCCGTTTTAACCTGCAAGACATTTATTTATTTTCGCAACCGTTAGTGCTAGATGTATACTTCCAATTGCAAAACCAGATGTAGAGATCAGATATTAAAAGTTTGAAGTAAAAATAAATATAAGTCAAAAATACAAAATTTAACTTTAATACGGGCCCCAGGTCCCCTAACCTTTATTTAGAGAAATAATCGCCACTGAAAAATAATTCCAACACAAACAGTTTGAAATTAGTACGACCAATATTCATCGAGATCGAGATATGAAGCGCATTTTGTGACTTACACTACTTGTCACTCGCCATCAATAACACCTTTTGAAGGAAAATATAGCGGTGTTTAAAATTATATGTGTGCATAGAGTGTATAGTGTGTGTTTAAAATTATATGTGGTGCTAGAGTATAGAGTGTACGGTTTTTCAAATTGTTCGAGGTTTTGTAGTGTGTTTTTGTGTATCACGGCATAACATTTGCAATTATTTTTTGAATCGCAATGAAAAATATAAATACCTTGTTTTTCTTACTTTGACGACCTGTCATTCTTCTGAAAGGGAGATAACTTCCCATCTCTTCTTCTGTATGGTCCCTTAAAACTTTGGAATATTTCCTTGAGTTTTGGTCGCACAAATGTTGAGTTTTTTGTGTTAGTAATAATTTTCAAAGGAGATTATTTCTCAAAATATTAATTAGGGGACCTAGGGCCTATATAAAAAGTTGAATTTTGTATTTTTTTTCTTATTTTTATTTTTGCTTCGAACTTTTAATGTCTTAACTCTACATCTGATTTTGAACATTTTTGCAATTGGAAGTATACAACTAGGACTAACAGTTGCGAAAATAAAGGTCTTGCAGGTTAGAACGGAACACCCTGTATTATATTCCTTACTAGTGGTACCCGCACGGCTTTGCCCGTAGTTGAAAATTAAAAGGTCATTCGGTTCGCCTGTATATTTACAAATAATGGATGACGAATTTCTCGCCTAATGGCTATGTTCATTCGCTCTCCCGTTCCACGTCATGCTAATTTCGTAATTTACTCGTCCATCTTATGATATTTTTGCTCCAGAAAATGTTCTTTAAATTGAAATAGAAAAAGAACAAAATAAAATTTTCGAAAAATTGCTCCTAGGTGCACACCCCCATGCTACAGTACAAACTAGATTTGTGTCAAATTTCATGAAAATCGGCCGAACGGTGTAGGCGTTATGCGCATCACAGATATTCTGCAGACATCCAGACAGAGAGACTTTGAGCTTTATTGTTAGTAAAGAAGAATATTAAATGCTAGATTAATTACTACCTGTTTATCAAACACTATTGATAGACAAATAGCACTCCAAAAAGTATATTGCAGCTTGCAGCGGGCAACTGGTCTTGAAGTTTTAACACTGAGGAACAAGCTTTCAAGAAACTTGAACTTCGATGAAGTTATAGATCATTTCGCGAATCAAAAAGCAAGGAAATTCGCTTTGAAATAAGTTCAATATAGTGAACATGCATAGTTTCAATGAAAAAAAAATTGGTTTCGATGTGAGAATTTCAGTGTCATTTTTTTTAAATATTTTTAAATTAATTAGCAAGTAGGATTTATGAATGGAAAAAAAAATTGTTAGTAAAATTTACTCTTTTGGTATTTACACTGTTGCGGCACTTAAAATAGAGTGAATTGTTTTCTAGTAAACTGTTGGATTTTTCTTTTATTTCCTTTTTATTTTTCTTCTTTTTTTTCTTATTTTTTTCCTTTCTTCCTTTTCCTTTTGTTTTTCCGTCTTCTTTTTTTTGGGGGGGTGGGGGGGGGGGGGTGACAAAATTGACTTGGAGCCCGCCCTAGCTCTCTGAGGTTCTGCCCGGGGCTCTCTGGGCCTAACACCAGGTCCGTCATTTGGGTGCCTGGATCTCAGAAACATAGTGTCTACATTTTTGCATGCATTTTGTTGTTTTTTTCACTATAGAATACATACCCTTTGCCCCACCCCCACCCCACTCCACCCCACCTTTCAGGAACTTTTTTAAATGGCGGGCCAGCGTATTGCATAGTCTGTTTTCAATTATTCCGAAAAAAAAAAATATTGAAATATCAGTTTCAGTGTTGTTTTAATGGTTTTTTACTTTATCATTTTTAATGAGAGAAAGAATTAACGATCTACAATGTGGTGGTTTCCTTCAGTCAAAAATACTACTTTTAGTCATTGAAATGGATAGAATGAGCAAAAAAAATTACATGGACTCAGAAAATACTTTCATTTTTCCAACAGTTTTTTTTTAAACATTAATTTTTTTAAATGTCCGATTTTTCAAACAAGGCATGGTCTTTATGACGTCACAAATGATGCAATTTGTGGCGCATCTTTCTACTACGTTTACATGTTATGATAATCAAGCAGCGAATTAAATTTGCGCTCTACGTTTCCTATCAACCATATCGTTGCCATACAAGTGAGTAAAGATGCGAATTAAATATTTTGCACTGTGAATGGCAACATTGAATGGCATTTCATCATTTGTGATGTCACCAGGGCCGTCGCTAGGTCAAAAATCTGAGGGGGTGTACGCATTTGGCGGCCCCTTAATTGTTTCGCATGTTCCGATATGCAGAGAGAGAGAAGATTTCGCTTCTGGTTTAGCAGGGATAGTCATATTAAAGGATAATATTCAATCAGAAATAGTGAGTGTCGGAGGGCTACCTCCTGGAATTTTTTCAAAATTGAAGACATAAAAACGCAGTTTTGTACTGTATTTTAAGTTGGGGAGGAAGGAGAGAGGAGGTCCAGGAAAGCCTCTCCCGATAATTTTTAAATTTAAGTTCCCAAAACAGAACTGCACGTAATGATTGATTATGTGCAGGAGAGAGAAGGGGTCCGGGGGTTCTCCCCCGAGAATTTTTCAAGATTGTTATTTGGAAAACGCAGTTTTAGACGATCTGTGGTAATGTTAAGGGAGGAAGAGACTCGGGGTTATCCCCAGATATTTTTCCGAAATTTCAAACTCAAAGCACGCAATTGTGAATTTCTTTTGATTGTGACAGGTTAAGGGGGGGTCCGGGGGTTCTCCCCCGGGAAAAATTTGAAAATTATAGTTCGGAAAATGCAATTTTAGAGGAAATATGGTGATATTAAGGGAAAGAGAGATGCAGGCCCCCCCCCCCAAATTTTTTGAAATTGAAGCCATAAAAACTCAATTTGTAGGCTTTTTTTTGTTAAAATTTGCACCGCCAGTTTCTTGAAATTAAAGCTCCGAAAACATAATTTAAGCCAACCTTCGTTGAAAGGGGGGTGATGGATTGAGAGATTCGGAGTCCTCCCCTGGCAAATATTTAAAATTGAAATTCAGTTAACGCAATCGTGGGCAATTTTCAATACTGTTAGAGGAGTAGGGGGTTTAAGAGATCTTTCCCGAAACATTTTCTGAATCAATGAAATATTTGAGGAACTTCGGTAATATTAGGAGGAGGATAGGTTCGGGAGACCTCAGGAAGTTTTTTTTTTTTTTAATTAAAGATCAAAAGACGAAATTTATTCCACCTTGAATAATGATGAATGAGTAAATGAGAGGGCTTTTATCGGGGGTTACGTTGTGAGCACTCTCAAGGTTTTTCGATAATGCAGTCCTAAATACTCATGTGTGGTAGGCCATCTTTAATAACGTTAGGCCGGGGTGGGTTTGAAAACGCTTTCCCGGAATTTTTTACAAACCTAAGTTTTAAAAACTCTCATCCTAGGTCTTTGGGGGTTTTTTTTGGCTTGGGGACGTAGAAAGAAGGGTTTAGAGTTTCCTGCTCTTCCCTCAGTTTGGCTATATCCCTATCTTCATTTTAAATTTAAATTATTGATAAAAATATTGTATCAAGACTTTCTTTCAATTTTCCTTTGCCGAAAACGATTTTTTGCTTGAAGTTTCAATAGTAAAATTTTCAACTTCCAGCCTAATATTTTTGTTTCGTCGAAATACATGAGTCTGCGGCTCCAGAAAAAAAACTTTTAACATTTTGAACGGATGTGGTAATTTTCTGCGATACCTTAGGCCTTAATTCCACTTTATTTTATTTTAAATATGCCTCCTGCATCTCTTGATCAAGCTTTGATTTACTTACGATTTTTACATTCAAGCATTTAGAACTTCAAGTGTGAGTATTCATTGCAATGCTTTTAATCTCTCTCTGCATTAACTGTTTTTTTTTTTTTTCTATTTGAAATATATTTCGGCAACCATGCATTTTTTCCCACATAACAACGATTTGCAGGACATATTTTTCGTCAAAAAAATTACATATGGGAATGTTTCGGCGGCCCCAATGAAGCTATCCTATTTATTTATCTTTTTTTCAATGAAAATTGAAAAACCTTGGTTTTGTATAACCAAGGCCGCCGAGAGACAAAGCGTGAACCACTTTATTTTTGGCGCCGGTCCTGCCTCTCATTATGCTAATTTTACTCTATGCACTATACTTTAATTTGAGCCCGGCCCATAGTTTCCGACTAGCCAGACATACCCACTCTGCGGCCGCGGCCTAGTGAATAGTGCACTGAATACTTTTTTTTTTGGGTCAAAAAATGTTCGAAGCGTACATTTCCGCAGCCCTTACTTAGATAATCTTAATAAAAGAGTTTCAAGGATGTTCCTAAATTATATTTTAAAATGACATTTTCTATTCAAATTTTCAAAAAAAAATGCTTTTTGTCACTATTATTTTAATTGTTCAGTTATAATTATTATTTTATCTTTTAAGCAACGAAGAGTTCCCTTTTTCTTTGTTTTTTGCATCGCTAAAATGAAATTGGCGGCCCCACTTCTGAAAAACTGGGAGGGTGTAGCACCCCCCCCCCCACCCCACCCCCCTTGGAGTCGGCCCTGGATGTCACACAACAGAAGTGTAAACAATAAAAACTCACCGATTTAAGTAATTTTTCAAAAATCAAGAAAATTATTTAAAAAATGGTCAGATCCTATATTTTTAAGCATTCTCTTTCAGAAAAAAAATACTTTTAAAATTTTGGAAACGACCCCATTGCAAATTAAAAACAAAACAAAAAAATAGAGAAATAGTGGCTCAAAGTTTTACCCTCCCAGACTGTGTAGCTGAAAGCTGAAACCACTGACTCATTTTCAATTTCTTGTTTTCTCTTTTTATCACGCAATGCTGTTGTGTCTTTTTCCCTCTCAGATTGCATTCATCATTTTTATTTTTTGCCTTTTGCATAATAACAGGGGAGCGCTGTGAGCAAACGTATTGCATCTGCCCCTATTCCTCATTATTTCACGGCGCCGCGCCGGCGCTTGTGAAGGCAGGCTGCAGTTTTAGGGATTATGCTGACCTCGGCGAAATAGTCAGATCATCTCATTTTTACAAACAAACTGACGCCGCAATAACCTTAAATTCACTGATAGAGGAAGTGGATTTTTCTTTATTTTGTTTGAGATTCTTCGGAAACATACCATTCAAATCCTTTTTTTTTAAAAACCTATCATCGTTTTTTTTTGTCTCGTTAATAGGATTTCTATTCTTTGTTCCCAGAAAATCAAGGTATTTTATGTCCAAATCATCAATTTACTTTTTTCTATTTAAGCTTAAAACAAATGGTGGTGGAGGGGGGGGGGGGGTAATATAAACAAACGAATTTATTCGAGTGCACAATTTAGGTGCGTTAGCCCGGTTATCACATCCACTCACTGCAGTTTGGTTCTTATTAAAACTCATCAATATGAAATAGTAAATAACCGAGCTGGAGGCAGATGTCATCTCATTGAAGCTGAGAGTGCCAACAAACTGGTAAATAAAGTAAATTTATCTCACCAGCGAGAGTCCGCAGCATGGTGCGTTTCGACTCGTGAATTGAAGGCAGAGCTTGGGTGTTTGGCCAGGACTACATGCAATGAACCACACAGCCCGGTTCTCCCATCCAGAAACTGCAGTTCCGCTTTAATTAGAACTCATCAGTCTGGAATAGTGAATAGCCTCCAACTCGGTTATTCACTAATCCAGACTGTTGAGTTCTAATAAGAACGAAACTGCAGTCTCTGGATGGAATAACCGGGCTGTGTGGTACATTGCATGTAGTTCTGGCCTCAGCACTAGCTTTTAGAAGCGGTAACTTAAAGCTCAAGTCAGAGGCGTGCGCAGAGCTTCAGTAATGGGAGTACCACTATACCAGTAAACCTGGTCAGTTAAATAACCACCGGAAGAGGGCGCAGGGCCGCCGCGAGGTCGAAAATTTAGATAAGGTGTATGAAATTGGTGGCATCTGAATTTCTTTTAAAGCATCTTAAATATATAGAGATAATTTAATTCCTGGTTTAAAATGGAGTTAAGGAGCCAAAACTAAATCTGAGTATTAGGAATATAACCCTAATCGTAAGCATAATATTCACTCAGAAATGAGATTAAAAATTTTAAGGAATTGTAGTCTTAGAAATGAATTTTAGACTATCTTTGGTTATGTTTCGGTGGGAAGGGGGAGGTTCAGGGTCGCTTCCCCCATCCTTTTTCCAAAATTGAAACTCCTAAAAATGCAAGTATCTCCGATTATGTTGGGAAGTTCTATTCCAGAAATAGCGTGAAATTGTAGTCCTTACTATGCAATTTTAGACGATCTTTGATGATGTAGGGAAGAAAGATTCGGGGGCTCTCCCTCTCGCCAGGGGCGCAACAGCTAGGGGAGCGGCATTTCGACTGACTTGAAGAAAAAAAAAAGAATTTTTTTTTAAATTTCTTTTAAAGAACTGATTATGTAAGTAGAAAAAGACTTTTATAAATAAAAATAAATTAAAAAAAAATCGTAATGAAAAGAGCTAGAGAGAAAATGAAGCAATCCTTAATTCTCAAAAAAAGGGGGGGGGGGGGAGGGGGAGTTTACTTGTGGTGTGAAATTCTATTCCGATTCATTGAGTTATCCAAAGACTTATACACACAATTCGTTTTCCACTGAGCGGTGGTGGAGGGCGTTCTATGCTGGATGATTCCATTTTTTTTTCGGGAAGGGGCGACATTTTATACGTGTATAGTTTGAAGTGTATAGTTTTTCTTAGGCTAAGTATTTATTCTCATAAACAAACCGGTGAGGTTTTATCTCCTCTTCCTCCCCCCCCCCCCTTTTTATATTTCTGAGCAATTGTTTTGATTTCTGACATCCATATTTTGCCATCGATGTAGCACCTCTAATTGTAAGCTTTTATGCTGTAAAGTGTCAGGCAACTGATAAGAAGCCCCCCACGCTTTTTTCTATTACATTAACATTAAGTATTTGGTCAATTACAATCAAAATATTTTTTTTTTCTTTTTAGTTCACTTTACTACAAAAGTGTGTTTATTTTATTTTTTTTTAGTTTTTTTTAAACTGTTATTTTATTTTTCCCTTTTCTTCTTTTCTTTTCTGTTTAATTTAACTTCTTTTACGAAAAAATATTCATTTCAACATAATTCAAAATATTTTATATTCATGAAATTTGCTAAAAAAAAAAAAAAAAAAAAGTGACTAAAGGTCTCGAGCAGCATTTGAAACGCGGTCTCTCGAACTCCAAAAAGAATAATTATACTCCTTAAAGTGTAATAGGCCAAGCTTTAAAAACAATCAACTATGTTGATAAATTGTGTCAGTAGAGTAATTGACTAATCTATCTCAGTCATCGATGTATGTGTGGGGAAATCGTATTTATATTACTTTGAAAATTTGAGATACATGTCAATAAAATTATTGTTTAACAATGCCCTGATTAGCAATAAATTGCCAATTGAAGGCTCACCTAAATTTTGGCATGAAATTAGTTAAAAACAATCATAACTCATGTTTTAATTACCTTGGAACAATGGAACAAATTTCTCTGATGCAGTAAAATCAAAGGTTTGTATAGATATTTTTAAATAATTTTTAAGGGCAATTTTTAATATATATTTATTAAATTTTTCCTTTTCACATTGTTGGAATTAAGGTCAAAACATTGGTTAAAATTGGAATAAACTATCAATTAATAGTTAATTAATTAATTTTATTATAGAATATTGCATTGTCATCGGGTCTGAGGTCGCGAGTCAAATTTCAAAAGAATCCGATTGCAGGAAGTGGGCGAAATTT
Source organism: Uloborus diversus (assembly GCF_026930045.1). Lineage (NCBI taxonomy): Eukaryota > Metazoa > Arthropoda > Arachnida > Araneae > Uloboridae > Uloborus > Uloborus diversus. The sequence continues at coordinate 28,229,958 of NC_072734.1, read as the reverse complement.
GAGTTGCAAGATTCCGTTACAAGATACATACATACATACAGGTGAAGCTAATAAAAGCTTTGGATTAATAGTTTAATAATAATAGAGAATTTTTATTAGCTTCACCTGTATGTATGTATGTATGTATGTATCTTGTAACGGAAACTTGCAGCTCAAATTTCGCCCACTTCCTGCGATCGGATTCTTTTGAAATTTGGCACGCGACCTCAGACCCGATGACAATGCAATATTCTATAATAAAATTAATTAATTAACTCTTCTAATTGTTAGTTTCCTCCAATTTTAATCAATATTTTGGCATAAATCAAACAACGTGAAAAAGGAAAAATTAAAAAAAAAAAAAAAACATTAAAAAATGCTCGCAAAAATTATTTCAAAATATCTACAAAAACCCTTAATTTTTCTGAATCAGACGAAATTTGTTCCAATGTTCCAAGGTAATTAGAACATGAAATATAACTGTTTTTAACTTTTTTTTAAGTTTTAATATTGGTTTTTGTTATGTACTTGGGGTTTGTGTTATTTTTCATTTTGGTTTTTCTCGGCATCCTTCAAAAAAAGTAATACTAAATTCTCTGTTTACTGATTGTAAAGGTGTTCCCGGCTCTGTTATTTCGTCGGTCCGGGTACGTTGGTTGGAATCGGTTAAAGCTGCATTTATACTGAAATAAAATGCGAAAAACATATTTCTAGAATGTACAGAAGCAGCTTTACACTCTTGCTCCTATATCCGACATCCAACGAGCAAGCTAAAAATAATTTTTCACATTCTATCTAAGCATTAATGCAAAGCTGACTCATTCCTTCCAACTCTCCCTCAATTTTAACGGAAATTTCTTTAAAGAGCAAATCATAGTCTTGATTATATTTTCGCCATAGATAACATTTTTTGAAGAAACAGTGCCATTACCCTGACGGGATACCTTCCTTAGCAAATTTTACACTTGGGTAGTTGATGTGGGGGGAAAAAAATTTTGAGATCCGTATCCGCGGATTTTCACATTAATGATCCGGATCCGTATCCGTATCCGCGGATCTACTTTTTTAACGATCCGGCATATCACTAATACATACAGGTGAAGCTAATAAAAGTGTGTTAAAAATAAATAAATACTAAATAAATAAATAAATAAAATCTATATAAATAAAACAAAGAATAGGGAAAAGGGGGCACATATGAACACTTTTTTTCATTTCTTAATACCTCAAAAAATATTATTAACTTTTCAGAGCAAAAGGGTCTCTATGATTAAGTAGTCTTTTCTTAGCGCCCTGGATTTTTTTTTCCAAATTAAAAAAAAAAACATTTCGTTACCTTGTGGAATTAAAAAAAAACGAAATACAGTGGATTCCGCTTATTGGACTACCGGTTAATCGGACCCCAGCCGCTTATCCCCAATCGCTTATTTGGACCAAATCTTTAAGAACCAAAACAATTTCCATTACACAAGCCAAAAATCCGCTAAATCGACCAAAATATGAGAAAAAACTGGAATAAAATTAAAAATCGCCCACTTGAAGCGAATTTCAGTGTCAGTTTAAATTGTACAGCAACTGTCAAAAAAAAAAAACAAAACATTTTTCCCAATTTATATAACCCTGCTTACTATCAAATTTTAAAGTTTCGTAGCGTGTTCTGACCATTGGATCGACAGGAAAAAACTTATAAGACAAATTAATACAAAGAATACTTTGTTATGTGAAGTTCATTCTCGTTGTATAATAGTGATTTTAAGCTTCATACAGAATATGATGATGAGATTTAAAATTATTTTACACTTCAGTTTTTAGTTAAAGGAAAATATGTTTTTTTTTTCTTGTAAATATTACATATGATTAAACTGTTGGCCAAATATTTGGGAACAAAAGAATTAAAAACATAAAAAAAATAATACAATAACTAATAATCAATTTTCACACAATAATGTAAAAATAATTAACAACAAACGCACGAACTGACTGTAGCAAAATATAAATTATAAACATTTGCATAGGCTTGCCAGATTTCTGAAATGTTCAACTGGGACATCAGAAGTGGGACCCCCCCCCCTCTCCAGTGCTGCAAGTAATTAGAAGAGTGTACTTTCTTGGTTGGTTTTCAGATTATTATTTTAGTGGGTAGTTTCTTCTCAATGCTATGAATAAATGGTTACTAACTATGAACCAAAACCAGAGGTGAAACAAAACATATGAAACAAGCAAATAAATTTAAACATTTTTTCATTTCTTACTTAAGTAGAAAATATTTGAATGAGGAATAAAAATGTGTTCATGTATGTTATTATTTTTATATAATTTCAATTGGCCAGAACTCTTTTCGTTTTTAATCTTGCTGTAAAAGTCTTCACAAGCTAATCCAACATTAATTTTTATGTTTATGTTACAAATGACAAATTAACCATCCTAAAATAATCCTTCAGTTTCTTATTTTTTGACTTTTTTGGTCATGTTTTATCAAATTTATCATTTTCCGGGACATGAAGTAAACCGGCCGGGACACCAGAGTTCTGTCTAAAATCCGGGACTGTCCCGATCAAACTGGGACGTCTGGCAAGCCTACCTTTGCACCATTTTTAACACTAATAATAACCCTACACTAATACTTAGATTACGGAAAGGATATGGAAACTGTTCACATGTGCCCCTACATGTTGTGTTCACAAGTGCCCCGTCACCTGCCTTAGAACATTTTTTTTTTTTAAATAAAAGATTCTTAATTTAATTTTAAAATTTAAACATTGTTATAAATTTACTTGAATGTTCGTATAATGGTTTGCAATAATTACGGTTAGCTTATTAGTTTGTTGAAATATGATCTCACTTGAAGAAGACAGCAATAAAATTACATACAACGCCTGCTAAAACAAAAAGAGGTTGTCACCATAGAAGCATAAACTGGCTCATTGCTTCAAAAGTTTGGCAAAAAAAGTAGGACTGGTACTGCCATTACCTGAGAATTTTTGAAGATTTTTTGCCTGGTTCACATGCGCCCGCTTTTCCCATTATGTATGTTTATATGTTCCCTATACAAATCCACAGTTTACATCGGATCTCGACCAAATTTGGCAGAGAGGTACTTGGGCACCCGAAAAGGAACGTCGAGGGGTTTTCGTGCGCCAAAAAAAAAATACCGAACCGTTCGAATTTCAATTTTAGGACCCGGCTCTTTCTACTTGAAATAATTATCCGATTATCTTGATTTAGGCCTCATTCGAAAGCCCGCAAAAAATACCCCTCAAGTTGATTTACTTTCTTCGAATTAAAAAAAAAAAAAAAAAAAAAAAAAAAAAAAACAAGGCTATGAAATCACCGGAAAAAGAGTAAGCATTTTTAAGCCTAATGGAACATCCATTTTAAGCCTAATGGAACATCCATATCAAATCTGAAATTTATTGTTTGCCAACCAGCTCAATTTGAATTGACGTGAATAAAATCAATTTTGGTCTGTTGCCATATTTTTTCACGACTGTGGACAAATAAAATTCTGGTTTTTGCTTTGAGGTAAAAATTTCCCCTTTTGCATATTTTTTGCCACACTTTTTTGTTTCTTTGAAGCAAAATTTGCCAGCAGAAGATAATCAAGGATCTTAGTTGCATTAATAGAGGGTTGCGTTTAATTTGTTTAGGATTTAAAGATTAACCGTTAACAAAATTTAAGAAACAATATTTTGAAGGGAAATTTTAGTTTTTTTCCCAATATTTATAAGCCCAATTGTTGAACACGCGTCACTTGACATAACTTGTATTTTCGAGGAAAACCGTGCAAAGCCGAGCAACGCAACTAGTCGATAAATAAGTCAAGTGATTTGCCGCCCTTACAATTAAAGTTAGTTTCTAGTTAAATTCCAAACTGGGTTTTGCATGTCCAAGCACTGATACACACTAAAAACTATCTTTTTTTAACATTAAAGTAGCGCATCTTGTAGCACTGAAATATGTATTAATATTTTCAAAAGAGTTTTAAATCAAGTAATTTGCCGCCCCTCAAATTGAACTGAATTTCTAGTTGAATTCCAAACTATGTTTTGCATATTCAAGCACTGTTACAAACTCTAAATTATCATTTTTTTTTTAACCTTAAAACTGAATCTAATGGCACTGAAACCGATATTAAAAAATTAAAAAAAAAAGTTTCAATTTCGAAATCTGCCACCCTAGGCGACCGCCTAGGTAGCCTACCCCTAGAGCCGTGCCTGATCGTTCGGTACTTTTCATTTGAACACCCCTTACATTTCCATCCAAAGTTTTTTTTTTTTTAATACCCGCATCAATTTTGTAATTCAAAGAACTTTTCTTTTGTGCAAAAATGCAGAATAGTTAATCTTATCATACAGCTGTCGTCTTGTCGAAATCATAGATTGCAAAATTTCAAAATAATGGTACTTTTCAAAGAATTCGGATTTTGCACTGCCAAATAAAATTGTAAGAATGAAGAAAAAAATTGAAGTTTTTGTCAATAGAAGTAAAGGCATGTTTTACCTCGGTATGGCATCTGCCATACCTGAACCTGCCGTACCGGTTTTCCGACGCCAATGGTTTTCTATTTTTTCTATTATATTCTCGGGGTAGACAAAACATTACTTTCGAAACGAGAGAGATTTCACCGTCTCCATATCTTTTTCTTTCTTTCTTTTTTATAACAGAGAATGCTAAAAGCCTTTTCGTTTTTCCGCAGCTCCCTGCAATGTGTTTGAATTTGAATTCGGTGTTTTAAGGAAATTTGCAGTTTTTTTCCTCAGTTAAAACAGGCTGTAACTGTGATGAACTACTGATCGAGTTTGAGGACTACATAGCCCTTTTAAATTATGTCAAGGCCGTAGCCAGGATTTTATTTCGGGGGGGGGGGGGGCATAAATTTTTCGACAAAATAAAGTCACCTTTTGCTATTATTTTTGAAGCATATTGCGCATTAGTAGTCATATGGCAACAAAGGAAGGGGGGGGGGGGGGGCAAAAACAGGAAAAGGGGAAAAAAATTAGGAAGAAGACGGAGGAGGGGGGGGGGGGGCGGCAGGGCGATTTTTTTCTTTTGAACAGTAATTTTACTGAATGAGGTACCGAGAGTTAAAGTTACTTTATCAAAATGAGAGCAAATATTTTCTCAGATAATTTTAATTAATTACTATAACATCATTTAATCAACATTCAATAATGTAAAAGTTTTTGTTGGTTCAAAAAACGATGTGTGGTGTTGTAAATGTCGCAATTGCCAAAGATACCAATAATATGAAAACCTTTAATTGGCCCTCAAGTTGGACATAAAATAGTAAGATTTACCACCTATCACTTTTTATGAGCTCATAGGATCAGGAGCGCCCAAATGATTGTTTATAAGGGAGGAGCAGAACTAGGAGTATTTTTAATATTTTGAAATACATGCCAAACTGACACTGGATTTGGTATCTACTTTTAGACGCAATTTCAAAAAACATTTTTTTTAAAAACGCAATTTCAGGCTATATTTGATAGTAAGACTAGGGAAAAGGTTTGGTTTAGCGCACGTTTCCCTGGAAATTTTTGAAGCTTTAAAAAACGCATTTGGGACTGGAAAACATTGTTATTGAAGTTTTGAAAATGCAATTTTGGGATACATGTTGACATGTTAGGGGAGGAGGTGGGTAGTTCTAACTCGGAAATTTTTTGAAGTTATAAGGCCAATGCTTGATGATGCTGGGGGGGAAAGTTCAGGGGTTCTCAAAGTTTTGACAATAACACTTTAAAAACGCCATTACAAATTTTCTTTGGGGGGGGGGGGGGGGTTCAGGAAGGAGGTGGAATTTCAGGATCTTTCCCTTTGTTAAAACACATTCTAAAGTTCTCTTCGACAATGTTAGACAAGGAAAAGACAATGAAAATTATTTTTTGATTTGGTACGACCGCATAAGGGGCGGGTAATCGGTAGCTGTCGTCCCATAAATTTTCGAAATCACAATTCTGAAAATGCAATTTTAAGTTACCTTTAGTGATATTAAGGAGGATGGAAGGAATCGAAGACTCTCGATCCGAAAGTTTTCCAAAGTTGAGGACCCCAAAACGCAATTTTGAACTCTTTTTGGTCTTGTCAAAGGGGTTAAAACCTTCTTTTGGATCAGCGGTGTTTTTTATCCCACATGGCCATTCCGACTTCAAAAAAGTAAGGAAGTGTATGAAATCAAAGGCTTCGTTATTTCCTCCCATCACATGTGCCTTAAATACGCTTCTCCCCCAGAAAGTTTAATGATTTTGGTTTTAAAAATGCATTTTGACGATCTTTGGTAATATTGGGGAAGAAGAGGTTTGAGGGTGTTCCCCGTCCATTTTTCGAAATTGCAATTGTAAAACTGCAATTGTTATATTCTCTATTTATGTTAATAGAAGGATGATTTGGGGGCTCACCAACGAAATTTTTTGTTAATTGAGACTCTAAAAATGCAGTTTCAGAAGATTTTAGGTGATTTTCGAAATTATAGTCGCAAAAAGGCAGTTCTAGACGATCTTTAGAAATGTTAGGGAAAAGAGAGATTTGGGGTCATTCCCCGGGAATTTTTTGAAATTGAAATCTTTAAAAACACGATTGTAGACCATCTTTGGTAACATTAAGCGTAACGGCAATCTTTCCCAATTTGAAGCTCCAAAAACGTAATTTTGGTTGACTTTCAATGATGTAAGGGAGAGAAGTTTTCAAGCTCTCCTACGGAAACTTTTCGAAATTCAAGTCATGAAAACTGAATTTAAGATAATCTTTAATGATGTTGGCAAGAATAAAGGGGGGGGGGGGGCGGAGAGGCACCCCATGAAAAAATTCTTGAAGTTAGCTTTTAAAACACAAGTTTTAGAAGATCTTCGGTAATGTTTGTGGGCAGAGGGTTTTAGGAGCCACTATTCGCTAATTTTCGGGGGAGCTCCACCGGAAATTTTTTCGGGATCGAAGCCCTGAGAAAGAAAGTTTAGACGTTCTTTGGTATTATTGAGGGGAGAGAGGCAGGGGCAACTTAAATTTTTCAGTGTTGAAGTTTGAAAAACGAATTTTTTTTCGATTTTTTGTTTTAGTATGTGAAACTTTAAAAAACTCGGGGAGGGGGGGGGGGGTACTGACCCTCCTTTCCCCTATTGGCTATGGCCTTTAATGATGTAATTTCTACAATTCAGAGAAACTTTCCAGAACAACGATAGTTGTTAAACAGACAGATCAATTAAGAAATTTGAACCAAGTTCTTTTGAACAAGAAATAGGATTTTTCTGGCAAAACTCCTAATTTTTTTTGGCAGAGATGTTGCAAGGATAGAACCGAAGTGCAAAGCAAAATAGTTTTTTTTTGTCTCTGTCGCCGGATTGTTAAAAGCATCCTCCATTCATGTGCAGATCCATCATCCACCCAGGGATGATCCGACTTTCCCGTTTTGAACGAGAGATTCAGTCCCGTTTTCAGATAACCTGTCCCGTTTGTCCCCGCACACACTTTAATGTCCTGTTTTCTGAAGTGACGGAAAGGAACACTGGAAATGTTTCAACCAAAAGTCACAGTGTGGAGGTTGCTGTTGAATCCTTTTCATACCAGTAAAAATTAAATCATGCATAGAAATGTTTTATGTTTGCCCGAACCTTATGCAATGCAATCATAAGAGTGTTCTCGCTGATGACTAATTTAAGGCAGCGCAAAAGCAGTTGTAAATCGCTGTTCTCAAAGCAATTTTGGTTTTAAAATTAAACTGTATGAAATTCTGGCAACACTTTCGCTCTTATTTAAAATCAGAACCAAATGTGTGTCTGTTTTTTTTTTTTTTTTTCAAGTGTTCATTTCTGATTTTGCCAAAAAGCCTAAGAATGGATTTGGGGGGGGGGGGAGGCTTCAATTCAGAGATAGTAAAGGAAGAGAGCCTTTTAGAACCTCAATTTGTGCCTCTTTCCGATTTGTGTGTTCATTCCTTAATAGTAAAGTAATCGCCCTTACTTTTCAAAAGTAAAGGGGCTTTGCCCCCTCGCTTTTCAGAGTTAATAATTAACGATAATTGAAAAATGATTTTTTTTGCAAATAGATTGATTTATTTCACTAAAAAAAAAAACTAAAAATTCCAAATAAATAGACTTTTCTCAAGCTATATTAAAAAAATGGAACTTTTAATTGGAGGTGGGGGGGGGGGAGAATCAACGTTTGCGGTAGCACTCCCTAACTACCACACCTCTTTTGACACTCCATTTTTTTTTTTTTTTTTTTTTTTGCACACCAGCCGCCTTTATAACCCCCTCCAAAATTGGAAACTGGATTCTGCCTTGCTTCCGTTATCCATTACTAAAGGCAATTATCGCTCCAAGATCCGCGACCGACTCTACTGTGTCTGGTGATATTCATTGCTCAGAGTTTTTTTTTTAATCTCTCTTTATTAGTAAAAAGAACAGTCATTTACTCACAAGGGGTCAATAGAGCAGAGAATGTCACGGCGGGGTTTTTTTTTTTTTTTTTGAGCAATCACGATTGCTTATTGTTCTTATTTGACATTTTTTTGATGTTCCGTTCCTTTTTCAGCTTGGACCAGGGCCTCTGCAGCACCACGACCCGCCGTCCTCCAGGGCGCGGCTGTCCCCCGGTCTTGAGCTATCCGCTTCTCCTGGTCGGAAGCGTCCATATACTACGCACACACGCATACACACACACGCCTACACACTCATGCCTGCGCACAATACACACACACTCATGCCTCCACACAGACACAAACACATATGCCTACATACACACACACGAACGCCTACACTCACACCCGCGCGTACACACACAGCACTGCATACACAACACGCACACACATGCATACATACACACGCGCACCCACACACATGCGCCCTACACAAACACACACGCGCATTCGTACACACACACGCTCGTGATTGCGAAAAAACATAATTTGAATTCAAGATGCCAAAAATTCAAATTAATATTTAATTTTTTTTTTATTTTTCTTTATATTTAACATCTGCTGGTTTCAGAGACTACGTACGATATGTTTATGAGATGATTTTCATGCTTGTTTTCTGTTACCTCATTGACATTGATCTCACCAAAGCTGTTTAAGCAAGAAATCTAAAATGATCCAGACAGGCGTTTTTACTGAAATTATGAGCTATTAATTTGTATCGTTAGCTGCAAATGAACTGAAAGATTCTTTCGCCACAGCTTGATACGCCCTGCATTTCAATTTATAAGCTTTCGCATTTTTAGATAAAATTCGAAAGCTATCTTCCTGCCTATTCTTCCTGCCGCAGCTCACTACTTTCTGCCCCCTTCCCCCTTTTTTTTTTTTTTTTGCTGTTTCAGCATGAATTTCGTTGGCCCAGGCCACCAGAAACGAAACTAAGTCAACGAATTTCCATTGAAGACTTAAATATGATCAGCAGAACCCGGCAAGCCGTCATTTCAAAGTTTTCCGGGTGAAGGGGAGGGGGGCAAAGGGTGTATACTCAATGGTTTTGGGGGGGGGGGGGAATACCAAAATATATGCAAAACGCACATTTGAAATTCAGGGAACTTGACCCCGCCCCCGATCGCCAAATGACTGACCTGGAGCCCGGATTATATGTAGAATGAAATTATGCATTATATACGCTCAAAAATTTCCAAAAATATGCACTAAAAATTTGAAAACACTCACTTTTTTTTTAAATTCTCCCAAATACAGGGTTTTACAGGTAGCCTGATTTTTGGTTCTTTATGAAAAAACAAATTAGTTTTTTGCAATCTTTCTTTTGCGGGGAAAGGGGGGCGGGGGATCTAAAAGTGAGTTTAAAACTCAGTAGCATGCTGTTTTTTTTTTAATTACTTTTTTATGCAGTCATATGCATTTAAGTCAAAAGAAGTAAATATATGCCATTGCATATACACATACATTGCATTTTCATTCAATCCGGACTCTACTTACAGTTGAACTCCATTATCCGAACAACTGGGACCGACTATGGAGCTATGAGTAATAAGGAGAAGACATCACCACTGAAACTCCGCAGTGGAAGTGAAGCAACCGCGAAGATTCGCGGCCATCTTGTGGCTTTCATCGTACGCTTTCGACTCGATGCGCTGGTTGACTCAATGCCTTTGCTTTTGAACAATAATAGATAATTTATGGTTTTCTGAAGAGCAATAATCCAGGGTTTTTTCCCGTCAGTTTAATGAAAAGAAATGGTGGAAAATCGTTGCTCTAAGAATAAGAGCTCTTCAATTAATTCAAGAATTAAAATGCTGTTACTGTGCATATATTCTGTTTTGGTATAGGGTGTGTGTGTGTTTTTTTTTTTTTTTTTTTTCAGAGCGAAGGAGGTTTTATCAAAAATAATGCTAAAAGCAGGGTATAAAATTTATTTCCAACCGTCTAGTAATAATTTCAAGGCTCTTATATAAAGAACGGTGACTTTTTTTTCGAACAAATCCTTTACGTATCGTGTTTGAAATAAATTTAAACCACTGGATATTTGAATACTTTATTCATCAAGTATTATGTAAAGTAAAATTAACTAAAACCAACGAAATAATTTGCATTAAGTAAATGTTCTCAAAAAGAGCTTTAAACATAATTGAAAGATGGGAATAAGAAAATGAATAGAGCCTTTTCCACTTGATTTGAATTACTTATTCCCAATTTATTTTTTGAAAAGGGAAGATGCAAATCAAAATGAATATTACAAATATTTATTTACTGAATACTTTAGGATTACATAACAAAAATATTACCTGGGTGTCAATGATTTAAATCATTTTTTAACTTAAACCCTGGAAATCTCCCTGATTTTTTTTAATTTTATTAGTTCTGAATTTTTTTAGTCTAACCCTCTTTCATTATATTGATTTTGTCCTAGGTGTTTTTCCTCACTTGACCATTTTTATTTAAATTATCTCTCTTTTACCACATTTTTTTTTCTTTTTTTTTTGTGCCTGCACAATATTTTTTTCAATAAGTAGTCACTGGATTAAGGAACTTTTTTTATGAAAACAATGAGGGATTTTGTTGCACATAGATATAAAATGGGTGTGCAGAAAAATTCCATACTTTGTTGCTATATTGTGTGCATTTTTGTATACATTGGAAAAGATAAACTTATTAATACTGCTCCAAGCATAAATTGTTGTTAAAAAATTTAGAGTATGCTCATAAATTTATTTTTGAGAAATCATCAATCGAAGAGATTGAAGTTTATACATTTTTTGTTAACTATAATTGTAGATGGTCTCGGGACCAGTTTTCGAAATACTTTACCAGAAAGTGGGCAAATAAAATTGCCAGCTCTTTCCTATTGTAAAATATAATTTTTATACAAAAAAAAAAAAAATAAATAAAAAATAACAAAGCTAGTGAAGATTAGAAAAAGGCATATGCTATAAGGCCAATTTGTTTATTTTCCTCTTTTTTTACCAATTTAAAGTGCACTAATATGTCATTTAAATTAAATTTGACAAGAATCATATGCTTTGTATTAAACAGATTTTTCATCATGTCATGAAAGCTTTTTACTGAAATACTCAAAATATAATAGTGGTAAATTTAGAAAAATATCAATATTAAATTTAATTATACTTTACAAATGTTCTAATTTTTTTTCTATAGAATCAAAAAAATCGGATTTAAATCAAATAAATCCGAATTTTTTTTATTATTTTCCAAAAAAAAAAACAGGAATTTTTACTCTGGATATTACTTGTATCAATATAAAATATATTTTTCAGTTTTGAAAAGCACATTCCAGAGCAACAAAATGTGTTTTGAATATTTATTCCAAAAAATAAAGGGAGTACAATATTTTACAATGTTTGAATCAAGGACAACAATACTTTTTGAAAACGTACAGGAAATAAAACCCTTATAATATTCCACTTCGACATAAAAAGGACTTGCGTAAAAGCATTGTACCACAGAAGTATAAATAAAAGGATTCAGAACAATAACAAAAACTGAACAATTGCTGTGAAATGAGTTTAAATATATTATAAACAAAAATAGTTTTATTTACACTTTTCACACAAAAACAGTAAGGTCAGATACTTCTTGGACAGCACTTGTACTTTAGGATTAAAGAAAATACTGTCAGCCTGCTTAATTAGGTAAAGGATAAACGAATGCTCCGCTTATACGAACAAAAAATCCTAGAACCAAATTTTTACCCATAGATAACGTTAAGAAGCCCTCGGATAATAGAATAATATTGATCAGCTTTCAGAAGTATTTTTGCTGAGAAAAATTTTAAATATACAAAAAATAAATTAAGGGCAATTACATTGACATAAAATAAAAAATGATAGATTGCGCCTACAACGGGGTCCTGAACATCAGAAACACACCATGTTATGAAATGCAGTCTTTCAATGTTTTGAACACCACAAGATGGCTGCCAGTCAAAAGAACAGTTAACTAAGCTTCCGAAACGGCTTCAGCGTATCTCGCTCATGGGACCGACCCCCTTTCGGATAACTGGGCTTTCTTCAAAAACGAGTCTGTTTTAATTAATTGCTGTAAAATGCTGAAAATGGGAGAAAAAAGCATTTTTTAAAGAAAAATTATTTTCAAATAAAAAAAGAACCGACTTCAAAAAACAAAGAGGAACTAAAAAGCAAAAAATAATGGGTCATACTTACATACAATTTTCTACCCAAACGTATAAATCAAATTTATTTAACAATTCCGGTACAAAAAATCAACTAAACTAAACACTCAATTATAAAATAAACACCGATTTTAATTATTATACGATGAATTATTTTAATGCCTAACTAATTATATCCGATCTCTTAATTTTTAATAATCTTTTGAAGTCGGGGATTCCTATAAACTACTATCTAACGTAACTGACAACCAGGGTTGCCAGACGTCCCGGATTTCAAGGGAGTCCAGTATTTTGAAAAATTGTCCTGCGTCCCGGGGAACTTCCATACGGGACGGCTAAAGTCCCGTATTCTAGCTAATAACAATATTGTACAAAACGAGACATTATTTTAAGGGGAAAAAATATAAAAAAACCAAAAAATGTCAAATAAAGAGCAATAAGAAAATCAAAGAGCAAAAAGTTCCGAGACGGCTGACTCTATAGTAAACTGCTTGACCCTTACTAAAGCATTGATTGAATCAGACTTGGATTTACAGTCAGTTTCATCATTTTAACCGACAATATCAACGCTAATTTTGAAACAAAGCGCTCAGTATATGTCCTATTTAGAGAGGAAAACAAAAATTTACTTAAGTCAGGGTGTTTAGATCATATAGGGTGTTAGCATAGCAACATTGCATTTCGCTGTGCTGTTGATGCATTAGAAATTGACGTCAAAACTAAGCGGAATGATCTAAAGGAGTTTTTTGAGTTTGCTGCTAACTTAGTTTAAGGAGTTACTAAAACATATTCCGACACGATGTCTAAGTTTAGCTCCTGCTGTAGATCGACTCATTAAATTTCGGCCTTCTCTCATGAGCTATTTTATACGCGAGGGAGAATCCATCCCTAAGCCTGTTGTAAAATTATTGCTTTTAAGTGAAGAAAGTACAGCTGAAACATGTGAAACCAATAAGGTTGCATTAGTTTTCCTTTTCTTAGTAATGTGTCCTCCGTTTTTAAAGTTGCCAGTAAAAAACTTCAAAATGAATCTACAACTGCAGCTGATAACTTAATGATATTATGACACTTTTGGTAAAACAGCTAGAGAGCAGATTTGAAGATAAGTTTTATGAATCGTTCGTTACTAAAACCTTAAAACATCTAGACGGTAGAAAAATACAATGCCTGACTGAAGGATACCAGAAATTTTTGAAACAGCTGTGAATTACACGAGAAAGTACTTTGATTTCACAGATAAAAATTCACCTCTTGTTTTAAGAGCAATGACTTTAATGGATTAAGTAGTTTTCTGACTTGTCATTTATTGTAGAACAGTTACATATTAAAAATAAAGTATTAGTAGATGATCTATACGATGAGTTTTCAACAATAAAGGAAGTTCTTAACAGCTTAGCTGCACGAAAAGATATGAATGTAGGCGATAAGTTGCAAATGGTGCATTACAATTATTATACTCATTCAGATTTCATTCAGAAGGTATGGCATTAAAAAACAAGTTTTGCTGTACGATTCCTTGCATTACTATTTCAGATAAAGCAGTCACATTTAACAAGATTTTTTTTTCGACAGCACCGTTTAACTTATAGCGAAGGCAAGTAAAAAACTAATTAGCACCTGTTCCTATCAACGTCGATCTCTTTACTGAACTTTTTATTGCTTTGAGTTAGATTTCCTCTAAAAATGTGCTCACCCATAAACATATCAAGAGAAATCTTCCGAAAGCTATTAAAACATGGTTGCTTATCACCCCTTAAAAATACATAACCAGTGATTGCTCTCAACCTCAAAAATCCCCCCCCCCCCTTCTCTCTTCGAAGCCTGTCCCGTATTTACTGCTCTAAAATCTGGTAACCCTGCTGACAACCCACCTGAGTTGAACATTAATTTAACTAAACGTGAAATTAGTCTTTAATTGTAAACCTACTCAGTACCTCCTATTATGAAGATCAAAATACTACTAGAGCAATGATACTGTTACAAATCCTGTAAATAGTAATTATTGTAGGAACGGAACCTGTAAATAGTTTCCCGTAATGAATATACAACCCCTTTTTCATTCGGCTAAATTATACGACCCCTATTTTCTTTCTTTTCATTGATAATGGTCTACTACTTTACAGAAGCGTGTGGAATATTTGAGAAATTTCTTTTCGAGGTATTTAAGCCGTTAGCGATGGATAAACAGTTGAGTTTCGATTCAGATTCCGAACTGTGAGTGTGTATTAGCTCTGTTTATAGCGAGGCATTTCGCTGTGTTGTTTTCGTATTTGGAAGTAAATACGTGTGTAAACGTTGTGTTTACGGTGTTGTGTGATAATTGCTTAATTGCTGATGAATAATTTAGCAGTTGTTGACGATATTTCCTGTACATAGTGTAAATAAATTTCCTGTGTTTTTATCAAGAACTGTGTCATCCTTTCAAGAAAGTGGAAGTCGCGCCGAATCCGTTACAATTGGCGCCCAACGTGGGGCCACTTCAGGACTTTCTTGCAGTAAGTGTGACTTTGGACATTTTTTCATAAAGACTTTTTAAATTTGGACTTTAATTTTATGGTGATTACTCGCGCAATGGATGAACAATTAAAACAACTGCTTGATGCAATCAACTCTGTGAAGAGTGATATGGCGGCTAATCAAGAACAATTAAAAAATGATATGGCGGCTAATCAAGAACAATTAAAAAATGATATGGCGGCTAATCAAGAACAATGGAAAAGTGATTTAATGGTGCTGAAAAAGGATTTAGCTTCTAACCAAGAGGAAATTAAAAACGACCTTACTTCGGTAAAGACTGTGATGGAAAATAAATTTAATGAGATAGAGCATCGAGTTGATGCTTTTGATGAAAAATTTGAAACAGTAGAAAACCGTATCGCAACAGTTGAGAATCATGTGGATGAGAAAATTAAAGACCTGGAAAGGAGATTGGCGACCGCGGAAAGCAGCTCTGTACAGTTTGGCGCTCCCACATCGGTTGCTCGACCGTCCCTTAAACTTGCCACATTTGATGGGAAAACTTCGTGGCAGGTTTACAAAACTCAATTCATGATAGTGGCGGAAGCGAACGGATGGGACTCTGCTACCAAGGCCTGTCATCTTGCAGCATCCCTGAGAGGTGACGCATCGGACATTCTCCAGACCCTTCCGGACAGCCAGCGCCTGGATTTCGCCGCCCTCACATCTGCGTTGGAGCTTCGCTTCGGTGAGAAGTGCCAGAAAGATTTCAGCCGACTCCAGTTGAAGTCCCGTTTCCAGAAAACCGGGGAAACCCCGCAAGAGCTTGCGGCGGACATCGAGAGACTGTCTCATCTTGCTTTTTGCGACTGTCCTGCGGATGTTCGAGACAACCTGGCACTCAACTACTACATCGACGGGGTTCGAGATCCGGAAATCCAGAAAGCTCTACGGATGGCGGATGTCAAAGACCTGAATTCTGCTGTTGTGTATGCAATGAGATACGAGGCCGCCCAAGAAGCAACCCGTGTGGATCGCCATCTAATCCGGACTCAGGAAGCTGATGAGTCTGATTCCAGGTCGTCCCACCTCGCTGAACTTGAGAGACAACTCGGTGACTTGACAAGACATCTGAGCAGCATAACAGCCCAAAAGAAACAAGAGCAGAAGTGCTGGAAATGCGGTAGTGAAGGACACCTGCGAAGGAGTTGTCCGGCTCGCCAAGCTACGCGAGGGAAGGAAATCACCACCACCAGAGCTCTGCAGATTTCCTCTTCTAGTAGTGGCAGTGATGGACTTTTCATTTACGCACATGTAAATGGGAACCCCTGCAGACTGATTGTCGACACTGGAGCCAATGTGACAATCATTAGGACAGATGTGGCTCGTGAATTTGGATTGAAACTGCTGTGGACATCGCCACGCGTAAGTCTCCAGACTGTGACAGGTGACAAAATCGAGATTGACGGTAAAGTGGACTTGGAAATAGTGTTTGGGAATGCCACCTACCATCATACGGCATTCGTCGCTGATATCACGGACCCCTTCATTCTCGGATTGGACTTTTTGAAGAAATATGACTTCACTCTCGACTTCAAGACTAATGAGCTGCACTCGATGAGAGAAGACATAGCCGTTTTCCCTGCAGAAAGTGATGTAAAATCCGCTCATCAAATAATAGCCCAAACAGATTTATCGATTCCCTCAAGGTCAGAATCATTAATACCTGGCTCCCTTGAAGAAAGCAATAGTTTTCGATTTGGACTCATTGAATACCCTAACATAAGCAATAGCCTAAAAGGAGTGCTGGTAGCATCTACGCTTGTGGACCTTTCTAAGGATGTAATTCCTGTGAGAGTCGCCAACGTGAGTGAAAGGCCAAGGAATATCCGAAAAGGTGAAGTGTTAGCAACTTGTACTCCAGTAAACTGCATCATTAGAAGAATCAATTCCCCCGAGACTGTGTCTTCTGAGTCCTTGACATCGAAGTTAATTGGGAGTGCACCATTAACGAAAGATCAAAGAACTGCTGCGGAGCAATTGGTGGATGACTTCAAGCATCTGTTTTCATCTACATCGGAGGATGTTGGCCGTACGAATTTAACACAGCATAGGATCTACACTGAAGAACACCCCCCTATTAAACAGCATCCAAGACGACTACCGTTCGCCAAGAAGGAAGAGGTTGAGACCCTGCTGAAAGAGATGAAGGAGAATGATGTAATCGAACCTTCTTCCAGTCCTTGGGCCTCTCCCATCGTCTTAGTCCGAAAGAAAGATGGCTCCACCAGATTTTGTGTCGATTACCGACGGCTGAATGAAATCACCAAGAAAGACAGTTACCCTCTTCCACGGATAGACGACACCTTGGACACTCTTTCCGGACACAAGTGGTTTTCGACCCTGGACTTGAAGAGCGGCTACTGGCAGGTTGAAATACACCCTGATGACCGAGAGAAGACAGCGTTTACAACTGGACAAGGCTTATGGCAGTTTAAAGTGATGCCCTTCGGCCTCTGCAATGCACCAGCTACGTTCGAGCGTCTTATGGAGACAGTGTTAAGAGGACTTTCCTACGAATCCTGTCTGGTCTACTTAGACGATATCATCATCGTGGGACGCAGTTTCGAAGAACATCTGGCAAATCTTAGGAAGGTGCTGCAAAAGCTTAAGGAAGCCAATCTGAAGTTAAGCCCGTCCAAATGTAATTTGTTCCGCCGGGAAGTGAACTACCTTGGTCACATCATCTCTTCTGAGGGTGTACAAACCGATCCAGAAAAGGTATCTGCGGTCAAGGGTTGGAGTCGTCCCGAAAACATCCATCAGCTGCGAAGTTTCCTGGGGCTCTGCACCTACTACAGGAAGTTTGTAAAGGGTTTTTCCAACATTGCACGACCTTTGCATAAGCTGACGGAGAGCAAGCAAAAGTTTGAATGGTCCAAAGAATGCGAAGATGCATTTCTACGACTGAAGGAGGCTTTAACATCAACGCCTATCCTCGCCTATCCTCAGCCTGAAAAATCCTTCATCCTGGACACTGATGCGAGCAACGAGGGCATCGGAGCTGTTTTATCCCAAGAAATTGACGGAAATGAACATGTCATCGCTTATTGGAGCAAATGCTTATCAAAGTCGGAGCGAAATTACTGCGTCACCAGAAAGGAGTTACTGGCCATAGTGAAAGCTGTAGAACACTTCCATCATTACCTCTACGGCCGAAAATTTCTGCTTCGGACAGATCATGCCTCGTTAACTTGGCTTTTGAACTTCAAGAATCCAGAAGGCCAGATAGCCAGATGGATACAGCGGCTCCAGGAATATGACATGGAGATCAAGCATCGAAAAGGGTTATCTCACGGTAATGCTGACGCTTTATCAATTAGACCCTGTCCTGAGAACTGCCACTATTGTTCCCGAATCGAGAAACAGTATGGAACGACTAGCCCTACCGCCTATCAGGTGACAGTGACTCCAACATCATCAGAACCTGATCCATGGAGTGATGACCAAGTTCGAAAAGATCAACTTGAAGACCCCGACATAAAACCAATTTTAGAGTTCATTGAAAGTGACAGTCGACGCCCTAGCTGGCAGGACGTTTCCATCTTCAGTCCTGCAACAAAAAGATACTGGGCTTTATGGAACTCACTCCATTTACGGAACGGCATGCTACACCGGAAATGGGAATCTGACTACGGCAAGACATCTAGGTGGCAGTTACTACTTCCTCGATCCAGGATTTCAGATGTTCTGAAAGAAATACATAGTAGTGCGACTGGAGGACATTTTGGTGTCTTGAAAACTCTCAATAAAGTTCGGGAGCGCTTCTTCTGGAGCAAGGCGAAGGATGACGTGGAGAAGTGGTGCCATTCTTGTGACGCCTGTGCTGCTCGTAAAGGACCGAAGAAGAGAAGCAGAGGGAAGCTACATCTGTACAACGTTGGAGCTCCTTTCGAACGAATTGGGATCGACATCCTGGGTCCTCTTCCAAGAACTGCTGATGGGAACAAATACATTCTTGTTTCCATCGACTACTTCACCAAATGGCCGGAAGCATATCCCATTCCAGATCAAGAGGCTACCACCGTAGCAGAGACTCTAGTCCAACATTGGATCTCGAGATATGGAACACCTTTGCAGATTCATTCCGATCAAGGGAGGAATTTCATCTCTGCTGTGTTTAAGGGCCTATGTCAAATTTTCGGAATTGAGAAAACTAGGACAACACCACTACACCCACAATCGGATGGCATGGTGGAGAGATTTAACCGCACAATCCTAAATAATCTCTCGCTTATGGTATCCAGAAATCAACAGGATTGGGACAAGAAGCTACCTTTGTTCCTGCTGGCCTACCGCAGTGCTGTCCACGAGACTACCGGATATGCCCCATCTCAGATGCTCTTCGGACGAGAGCTTCGGCTACCTTGTGATCTCGTCTTCGGTCGTCCTCCGGATGCGCCTGCATCGCCTGAGGAGTACATCCAGGATCTCCAGGCCCGGTTGGAAGACGTTCATAACTTCGCACGAGAGCGAATCAACATCGCGGCGGAGAAGATGAAGACCCGATACGACACAAGGTCTACTGGACATGAATTCAACGAAGGCGACAAGGTTTGGTTATGGAATCCCATCCGACGGAAAGGTCTTTCACCCAAATTGCAGTCGCATTGGGATGGACCCTACAAAGTCGTTAACCGACTAAATGACGTCGTAGTGAGGATCCAAAAATCACCTAATGCAAAACCTAGGGTTGTACATTATGATCGGTTAGCCCCATACTATGGCCATAGTTCATGAGTATTACATAAACAACCATGGTTGATAACATAAAAGTTTTAGATAATTTTTGCTTTTAATGTTTAGTAATATTTCTTGTTATTATTGTGTTTTCTGTATCTGTTAGTTATTAATTAATGTGTATATTTGTAAACTTGTGATAGAAGTTTGGCACCCTTTCTGGGGATTGTACTGCCCGGGACGTGCAGTCCTTAGGAAGGGGGCAATGTTACAAATCCTGTAAATAGTAATTATTGTAGGAACGGAACCTGTAAATAGTTTCCCGTAATGAATATACAACCCCTTTTTCATTCGGCTGAATTATACGACCCCTATTTTCTTTCTTTTCATTGATAACGGTCTACTACTTTACAGAAGCGTGTGGAATATTTGAGAAATTTCTTTTCGGGGTATTTAAGCCGTTAGCGATGGATAAACAGTTGAGTTTCGATTCAGATTCCGAACTTTGAGTGTGTATTAGCTCTGTTTATAGCGAGGCATTTCGCTGTGTTGTTTTCGTATTTGGAAGTAAATACGTGTGTAAACGTTGTGTTTACGGTGTTGTGTGATAATTGCTTAATTGCTGATGAATAATTTAGCAGTTGTTGACGATATTTCCTGTACATAGTGTAAATAAATTTCCTGTGTTTTTATCAAGAATTGTGTCATCCTTTCAAGAAAGTGGAAGTCGCGCCGAATCCGTTACAATACTAAATGAATTTCCTGTTTGCTTCAGAGGAGTCTTTATTCAAAATTTGCGATATAACTACTAATGATTAATGCAGGGGAAATATTTGGAGGGGGGGGGGGTACTTCCCAAAGCAAGAGCCTCCCTAAAAAGAAAAAATACCCGTCAAAACACCCTCCTTGCACTTATGGGGCACCCCTGATTAATATTAATGTTTTATGGTACTTTCTTCAGCACTGAGTAAAGAAAGTACCTTTGTTTGCTGGCAATTTCTTTAACAATGGATTTTATATTTAATCGTTTAATATTGAAATTCAATTAAGTTTATTGTGTTTGCCCATAACTTTTTTCTAAAGAACAAATATGGTGAAGCAAAGGTTTGGGACCTAAGTTAGATCACTCCTATCCATTAAACAAACAGTGGCGCCGACTCCATGGGGCCTGAGGGGGCCCGAGCCCCCTCAAAAATATTTTTGAGGGGGCAGAGCCCCCTCAATAAATCAAGAAAAGTATTAGTTATATTATGTTTTCTAAACTCATAAATTTATCTTTTATTTTCCTTGTTTGAAGATAGTTTACCTTGTAAAATACATTCAGTAATGAGTTAAAACAAATAATTATTACGGTAGTAAGCAGGTTAACTGAAAACGAGTAGTGTGAATAATGATTGTGTTATAGTGCTGCAAGCACACTTAGAATTTGTCCCAGTGCGCGAACATACGGGTCAAATCTGTTGCCGGTGGGCAGCGCTGCGGCGAGCTCATCTAAGTGTTGCTGATCTGGAAAAAATATATGAGGGTTTGATTTGTATATTAAATGGGAGGCGTGATAGTTTTGAATACTTTTGGGAATTGTGTTTAAAAGAAAAATCTTCACAAAATGATGATCCTTCGCTTCCTCGGAGTCGACGTATACCAAAGTATGAAAACAACGAAGCCAGCTCACCGCACGCTTTCAAAATCCCAAAGGCAATTTATATTGAGGTTTGTGAAATGGTGCAATCTTGCATTATTGGGCTGTTTACATCAACTGGACTCACACAGATCATTGCAGTTGAACTAAAGTGCTTTGCTTTTATTTAACAGAGGTGAAACAAATTTTGAAAAATCGAGTTTTCAAAAATAACCTAGACATTGAGAGACTGCGTTTACACATGAATATGTTAGCCGGTATAACTAATGAAAAAACAACTGGTCTTAAAAAAAACATGAGTAAATTAAATTACCTTTTTACGAAAATACTGTGTGTGTTTGTAATTATTTTTTCCTTTTTTCAAAGCCAAAAAATATGTGTCAGGCTTGTCGAGTTTTTGGGGTTCTAATGTTGATTATATGACTTTACAATGCTTAAAAAGAACTTTAAAACTCACTATTTTTCATCTTAAATTTAGGAAATTTCCCCCGGTTCCCCCCCCCCCCCATTTTTTAAAAAAGTCGGCGTCTCTGGGAGTACCTTTCCATTCAAGTCAAGTGTCCTTCCTACCTTATAATATCAATGCTTAGCTACGGAACTGCACGGCTCCCCATAAAATAGAACAAAAAAATCTCTTACTAAGACAAGGGATATGATTTAAAAGTTGAACCAGAAAATTTGTAAACCAATTTTTAGATTCTTTTACTTTGAAAACGCCGTGTCATATACTGGTTGTTAAAATTATACACACCAGAAAATATGGCATTAACAAGGTTCAAAAATCTGACCTTTATTTGGGGTGGGGGACCTCCGAGGGATTACATAACACCCTAAACCCCCGGAGATGTCCAGCCCCCTCAATAATTTTTGCAAGTCGGCGCCCCTGAACAAAAATCGTTTCCCTAAGGGAGATGCTATGAATTTACAAACAAAAAAGTGTGAGTATGAAATTTTACGAGTTCACTCGATTTCACCAGATTAAATATATTTCAAAACTGAAGTATTAAAAAAAATAATAATGATAACTTTGATTAAATGAAGTTATTTATTAGAAAAAATTTTTTTACATTAAATTAATTAATTCAACTATTTTCGTAGCAAAATGCATTTAATTTACTGATCTGCACATGAGTAATAAATACATTAGTAATATTAAAATTAACACATGCAGCGCCGTGAAAATCAAACATCCCGAATGCATGAGAATTAAATATTGTTCAAGAAAAGATTCCTCCGTCGAAAAAATGCACCATTCACGCCAAAACCATGTCAC